>NW_021852967.1:123569-131353 GCF_003651465.1 Formica exsecta | reverse complement strand
CCCGGGATATACTCAGTATGTCCTGAGGAATAGCAAATGAGCACATCATGCTAGACCTAGAAATATCCTCAGGATATCTCATTTCAAAGTCCTACGGATGTCCATAAGATGTCCGTAAGACATCGTAATTCCTAAAACGTCCACAATGCATTCAAAATTAGTCCAGAATATGTTATCAAGGTACTTTATATGATATTTTAAAGATAACATATTGAATATAATTTATATAAGATATATATATTAATAGAATATAAAATAGAATATTTTAAATATAATATAGAAGTTCATAAATTATTTTCTTTATAAAATTGCGTTCTGTTATTCACTGCCAATATCGAAAATCTAATACTGAAAATAATTCACGTTTTTTGATATTTGAGGCTTTCATGCTGTACATGATTATATTAGGTTTGGTTTCCGGGTTTGAGCCGTTTAATATTTTCTAAACAATTCAATATCTGAATTTCCTATGTTGGGATTGCATCAGAAATTGAACTGATAGAAAATAATTACATTTTTAATTTCCTGCCAGTTGCTCTTTGCAAGCTTTATATAATTCTCATGACCAAATCTCAAATACGAGATGAACGCATCGCCCGCGCGTCGCATAGCGGTAAACAAACGAACTAGCGGCTGAATATTATTTTTTGTAAAATTTTTGGAATGTTGCGCACAATAATATTTCTCATGAAATATTAAATAAATAATAATTTTGGATATATGAAAACGTGCGCATCAAATTCAATTATTAATATTAAACGAAATTAATGTTAACAATTAATTGCCAGATAACACATGTATGTCCTCTGGAATTCCAAAGGACATCCAATATAATAGACAGGACAGATATCCTATGGACATCCAGGGGTTATCCAGTGGACATTTATAGGACATTATTATACATATAAAGAATATATGCTAGGTTACATATTTTATATATTTAGAAATACATTTTTAGGTAAAATTATTTTGCAAAACTTTTCCCGCATTTCCATACTTGTCTGAGTACTCATATTATGAGTATATTATGAGAATACGCAGTCAATCTTCTTTTGTTAGAGAAGATGGAAGGACATACTAGACGCAACATATTCCAAATTACTTCGCATGTTTTTTGGATATAATGTTGCTTATTGTTGTACATCCTAATAACCCAGCTAGCACACGGAACTCCTATAGCCGTCCATTGGACGTTCAAGTCCGGATATTGGATGTCTTCTTCTTCTTCTTTCTTATCGTGGCCACATCCGATCTAATTGGATCGGTATAATCCGGCCAAAAACAGGTTGGGAGTAACAAATGGAAAAATTCCTCTAAAGAAGAGGAAGAAACTCAAAAATAAAGTCCAAAGGACACACGCGTAACGTCCCTGCCACTAAATTCGATTTGACTATTTTCAATCGGTTTTAATACCGCATTTTCGGTGCAGAAATCCCGATCGATTCGGATTACATTTTTTTTAATCCGTTTTAATCGACCATTTACGGCAGGGGTGTCTAAACACGTCCGTTCCTGTCCGTGAGCGGCAACGGACTCATATTGGGATGTCCATAAGACGTCTGAATGAAGTCCGACAGACATCCACTGGACGTCCATAGGACGTCAGTTTTATTCACAACTTCTTAAGAAGTTAAAATGTTAAATCATTAATTTGTGTACGCTCTTGCCCTGTAAATCTAAATTTATGGGATAGAATAATATCCATTTTGATTATTCCTGTGAATAAAATATTAAAATTAATAATTTAATTTTTCTTTAAATAATACTTTTTATATCATATTATATTTTACTTTTTATTAAAACTAATGTTCACTAAAAAAAAGGTTTAAAAGAGGGTAATTAAAGAAAATTTGGAAAAACTTAAATGCACATCATATATATAAATATATTAACGTTACTGCTAATTATAAAATTAAATTATGATCTTAACAAATAGTTAATAACAACTTCTTAAGAAGTTAAAATGTTAAATCATTAATTTGTGTAGTCTGTAGCATTCTCCAACTTTACAGAGTGTATATTTAATATATTTCTCTCAGATTTTATTCTTCTGTAAAACATACAGAACTATGATCGCAAATTAAAAATGCAATTATTTTAATTGTAACCTCCTCAAATATTGTTTTATCCATTAACTCGATAATTCGGGATTTCAAAGTTTAAAGGAATTACATTGCTATATTTTATTTCATGTTCTTCTTTTACATGATATTATAAAATTAAATTATGATCTTAACAAATAGTTAATAAATATTTCAGACTATAAAATTTGCGAAATATTAAAGTGAAATAGAATTCATAAGTCAAAAGATTTACTATTTCTATGTCACCGTCGGACTTTTTTTTTCTCGGAAGAAACGCTGAAAAATTTTCATCTGAGATGGTATCCGGTATGATTTTGATATCTGACACGTTTTCAACAAGCAAAAAGTTTGGCATTCTGTCAGCCTTAAGAATGCCAGATATTTGAAGTTTTGTTTTTACTTAAAATTCATTAATTTGTGTAGTCTGTAGCATTCTCCAACTTTACAGAGTGTATATTTAATATATTTCTCTCAGATTTTATTCTTCTGTAAAACATACAGAACTATGATCGCAAATTAAAAATGCAATTATTTTAATTGTAACCTCCTCAAATATTGTTTTATCCATTAACTCGATAATTCGGGATTTCAAAGTTTAAAGGAATTACATTGCTATATTTTATTTCATGTTCTTCTTTTACATGATCTGCATTTTTAAGTCATCGAGATTTCGTCACTCGTACATTGTGATTTTTAATCAAAATATTCATAGTACAATGTTCGTGTATAATCATGCAATGAAAATTAGATTAATAGAACTAGCGCAAAAAAGCTCGATAAATAATTTATCAAGAATTTTACGATCTTTACATCGTACTTCAAATCTAAGTTTTCCAAATCCTACTGATGAAATGCATATAGGTTTACCAAATGTATCCTCAGTGAAATCATATTTTCGAAAGGCTTCCAAAGTCACTACAATTTAGGATAAAATTGTAAAGTAATTCAAAGTATAAAATATTTTACTACTCTTTGAATAAAATATTCGAAACTTATAAAAAATAGAAATACAAAATAAATTATAAGTCTAAATGTAGATGCAGATAAGAGATAAAAAAGATAAAACAAAAATGAAAGAAACTAATGTAGAAAATTTTTAAAAAATCTTAAAATTATATAAAAACTTTTACTTTTGTGTAATTAAAATGTATAAAATAAACAAATTAAGAGGATATAGTACGCACAGATGAAGTTTGAATACAAATTACTTTAAAACAAATTTTCATTAATTTAATAAATATAACAACTTTTTTCATAAATGATTAGTCAGACGATTCTTTCAAATATAAGTAATAAACAAATATGATTCAAATATGATTCAAACATGAGTAATAAACGAGTGACATAACTGTGTCCATAAAAAATAACTAAAGTGCTTCAAAATTAGATTAAATAATTCAAAATACATCAAAGAATCGTCTGACTAATCATTTATGATAAAAGTTTTTGGTATATTTATAAAAACTTGGATTTGACGGGAATGTGCCGATTTAAACTTTATATGTGGAACTTCCTCTCAAATGAAAATTATAATCACCATATTGAGTTTTTTACACACACACACACCCGCGCGCATATATATATATATAAAGAATTTTTATTTTTAATAAAAGCATTGGTATATATGACACAAACATATATATCTAGAGACCACATAAAGTCTATTTGACATAAATAATTGTTACATCTTTTTAATCATATATTAGTAAAAAAAAATTTTAAACTTTGTTTTTATAAATGCCTGATGTTACTTATATGAAAAAAACGAATTAAAGGAAATATTATTATAACACACAAGAACTAGCATTTTTAATATTATGTATTGTGGAACTTTCTCTAGAATATATTTTTAAAAAATTCTTTTAAAAACTTATAAAATTCAATTCGTATAAGTTTTACTCACGTTTTGTAAAAAAAAAAATGTAAAGTATGAATCATTAATTCTTTTACCGAATTAGGCATATGAAATATGCTTTCCAAGATTTGAATTGATAGATAAATCTTCTTTTACCACTCGCTTAAGTATGTTTCTTCAAGGCAATTATACAGTTTAAGATTTTGACTCATTCTGTAAAAAAATTATATAAATTTGTTATATACATATACATATATATAATACATATAGGAATAAAAGAAGAAAAAGACAATATATGAAATAATTGTTACCCTTTAAAAATCTCGCCTATTTCCGCGACTTTCGACGGATGACACACTATGGTAGTTTTACACTTTTTTGGATCAAACAATGGCTTCAGATACAAAGTCGCCACACGAGTCATATCATCCATAGTAACGGCAGCGATACGTCGCACCATCTGATGATTATAATCATGTGGTACGTTTCTAAAATAGGACAATAATGATTGAGTCACAATATCGCCTATGGTCTTTTCCTGTTCAATAATCTCGAAAATCATAGACGATTTCGCCGATTCGTAAAGCAGCTTCTCCCATTTGTCACCAGCAAGATGCGTTTCCTGTAATAGAAAATATTCACGATTCTATAATTATTATTTAAAAAAAACTGATATGTTATATCACACACAATTACATGGTTACTTTTTTCTATTTAAACAGTAGTTTTCTCGCTGTCACTGTGCCTTTTATTCATTATGCATTTTCTTCATTTTTTATATATAATATGAATTTATTTTTTATAGTTTGTTCATTTTCTCAATAAAATTATTATTAGTATTATTATTCATACCACTATCGATTTCGTCTCCTTGTACGCAGCTATCACATTTGTAGCTTTAAAGAGAGTCAGATACAATAGTCCTTCGTTTGGTTTCGGGAATATGCTATATCCATATGAAAGTCCTTGTCCTCGGATTAACCTCCACATGGGTCCCTGGAATCATGGATTTTGAAAATAACTGCGATTTGACTGATTTTTCAATCGGCAACTGTCATGCGCTCACCTCCGTTTGTGTCAAATATTGCAAACAAACGGCCAAAGCTGGCAGATCAGGACTCTGATAGTCGCTTATGCCTGGACAAGTCTGGCAGAAGAATGAAGACTCTATACATCCCAATCCCGTGACACAGCCATTAAGAATAATATCCTCTGCAGGATTCATCAGTGACCAGTCAGCAGTAACATTAAGCCTAAAATTTATTATTTAGATATTAATATATTACATATTTTCATAATACTTATTTTTATCTCAGATCGGAATTGCACCAATATAAATCAATAGAGCTTGAAAAACTTTAGAGTTGTTTAAATTGAATAAGCTATGGTTTTATATTGGAAGATGGGCTATTTTAAAAGTATGTTTTAACTTTACTATTGTTTGATGGAGAAGAGAAAGGTCTTTTTATATTTGTTACAATTCAAAGCTATAACAGATTCTAAAAGATATTACTGATTAAGAAGCTACTTTTCCTCTTTCTAAATTATTATCTTGCCTGTAATATAATAAAAAAATTGAATTAATTAGAAATAGCATCCAAACATTGCCGCAACAGAGCAATTCAAATGATATGGGCAAGTTATATTTACTTTGTCTTCTCTGATGTTGCCATATCAGAAAAGAATTTATTCCATGGGGCGTAGATATCTGGAACTTGCACTGTTAATTTATCTACATTAACAGCTATATACAAAATCATATTTTTCAATGATGTCACAGTTTTTCTGACCGATTCGATTTCCGCTATAACTTCCTTTTGGCCTAAGTCATCATTCAAACGTTCTATGATATCAGTAAGAAATTTTTGTTGTCGCAACATGCTGGACGTGAAAGGATTGCTATCTAAAAATTAAAAGAACAAAAAAAATACATATTACAAATCTCTTACATTTTGTTATATTATCATATGTGTGTGTGTGTGTGTGTGTGCGTGCGCATCTTTTTACAATTATTGATTTAAAAAATGAAAATTTACCTTTGTTGTATATTAATCCTTTCATTAAATCACCCACTACTTTGTGTCCTCTTCTCTTTAGTTGCGCCACATCATTCACCATTTTTGCTGCTATTACTTTCAATCTATCAACTGTTAATTCAGTGTCATACAAAAGCTCTTTAATCCACTGTACACCTTTCTCATATTTTTCTAATTCAAGCTATATAAAAAGATGTGTGAAAATTATTATTTATTTTTAATCAGAATCACTCTTTCATAAAAGAAGAAAATGTAAAAATTTATACATTACTTGAAGCATCAAGTAAATGCTATGACTGTAGGATCCACATGAGAATCTTGTGGAATTATTAAAGCCAATTTGCGTAGCAGTTCCTATAGTATCAGCTTCCAATATGGTTACTACTTCTTCATAAGGAATCAATTGGCCATCCCTTCTCACTGGAGATTCCATGATAACCTCTAGCAATAGTGGAATATATCTTCTATATTCTCTACTAACAGAGGCGGTGTCCATGATGACAAATAGCTAAATTTAGAAATAAGAACAATGATTAATATATATCATATTCAGTAATTAATGCGTAGCTATTAAATATGATTTTACAATGGTTTTACAAAGCAAAAAAAAAGATATTTTACATATTTCCATAAATTATATTTTAATGAAGTGCCACAATAAAAAGAAAACAATACTCACATAAACAAAGTTTGTGTTAACATGATCTAAATAAGTAAAAAATGGCAATTTAGTGACATCGAATCTAGGATGCTGTTCCGATGTTTCCATGGTGTAACTTTTAATATGATGGAAGTTAATGGAATCTGTGCTAGGTATAGGCACATTTGCTAATACTTCATCAGGTACAGGTTTCTTAAAAAGAAACAACAATAGCAAGATTAAAGACTACCACAGATATAAAATACAAATATTTTTGATATTTATATAATGATATATTTAAACACATACTTCATTTTCCTTGATGGCTTGCTGAAGCTCTATTTCTTTTTGCTCTAAACCATCTGTGCCCAATTTCTCTATTTGTTTGGCTATTCGTTTCTCCTCTTCTTGAGTTAACATGCGTTGCTTCTCTATGCTAGGTATGCCTTTTACAACAATCATTGGTGCGAGAATAAAATATTTCTTAAGAAGATTTATCCAATATGATTCAGGCTCATTTTTTAATTTCTTCAAATCACATATAGTGTTTAATCTCTGATCAAGCTATTAAAAAAAATAAAACCAACTGTAATATATTGAATAAAATATAACTTATGTGAATAAATGTAATAACATAACATACATCTTCGTTTGTGTTTCCATACAGTATGTGTCCAAAGAGCATAGCTGCGATTGTATCATGCGGATCGTTTTCCAAGGCACTTAAAGTTTCAAGAATATTTCTATGAATCACAGTTTTCATTCTTCTCATGTTTATGTTGCCAACACAGCATATGTCATCCAGTGCTTTTAACAAAGCATCCTTGAGCAAGGGAATTTTATTTTTCGGTACATTTTCAAACATGAAGCTCAAGGCTGAAGTCGAAAATTCATATGGTTCGTAATCCACATTGCTGGCATAAGGATCATCTTTCTCAACAAATTCTTTTTGCAGTGGACTGACGGATGTGTCAGTAAGATATTTCAAAAGTAAACAACAACCAAGATAATCGTACACTTCATAAACCGTAGACGGTCCTCGCCAAGCAACATAGACCATTCCATTGTCTTCATCGTCACATGGATAACAGACATCTAGATCCACACTGTTTGTAAGTGGGTCAACTGAAGTTTGCCAAGGCCTCTTAAATGTACCTTTTTTTCCCTAC
>NW_021852967.1:120334-123520 GCF_003651465.1 Formica exsecta | reverse complement strand
ACAATTTCATGATTTCGGAGATAAGAAAAATGTTTATATAAATATAAGAAAATATAAATTAAATATCAAGATTATGGCCAATGTTAGGATAATGTCAAAATTATCAAGTATCTCTTAAATAATACATATTAAATAATACTCTGCCATACTTATAAATAATAATAATAATAATAATAATAATTTGGAATAGTTTGCACTTATTCTCTGTGTATGTACTATCTCTATTTTATAACTTTTTAAATTAATAACTTTAAATTTAATTAATAATATTGAAATTATAATCAAGTTTAGTGTACCTTCAATATTATTTTCTGTTCTAAGGGCATTAATGCTTGGAAAACATCAGCATGTTTTACTTGGCCTGCTATAAACACAGTTAAGTTTTCCGGCCTATAAAAATCTTTATGATACTGCCTAACTTTCTTATTGTTAGTACTTTCTCGCAAGTTTTTCAGGGCACCTACATATGTATGCAGAGATAAATAATATTTAAAATATAATGCATTTCAACTATATGTATATTTTTATACCTCCGGTATTAGATTTATATCCACATTTTCCAGGATATACTGCTTTTGATAACTCTGTAAGTGTTATACACTCTCCTGTATTTTCTTTACCCTGCATTTCACAGTAAACTACACCTGCATCTTTTCCTTCGCCAGTAATATGATGTACTTCTGTAAGAAACGCTGCATCCTATTGAAATATACAGAAATGTTAAATATTTCTCGTCTCACAAAATTTATATATAAAAAAAATAGTTACTTTTATGTATTATAAATTATTAGAACTTTACCGGAAGAGTGGGATAAAGAATATGTTCAAGATATATCGGCATTAAGGAGAGAAATCCTTCACTACCAGCTGTTGTCATAGTATAATAAGTATGATCTGAACATGTATGAGCGTTAGTGCCAGATGCGAGGCATCTATTAGCCCAGAGATCCAAAAGGCCCTTGTATGGATACTCCTCGCTCCCCAAAAAGATAAGATGCTCCAATGTATGAGGAAGACCATCGTCATCAAACGCTTCCGTAACTGGTTACAAAATTAATAAAAGTAAGAAATGAATAGATAATCTTTTTATTGTCGAAAGAAAATTGAATATCAACGAGAACTCTATGTCACAAAAATTATTTTCAATCCGATGCATATGTCAATTACCGAGATTGAAGTAGCCGCTGACAACTGGTCCCTCTACCTCCGCGATACAAACTGTGATGCCGGTATTCGTAGATTTGTACATATGGAACGGGATCGTATCGTTGACTTTTAGCGTACATATTTGCTGAAATCCGCCCATATTTCCTCTCGGGGAGCTATCGACAGGCGGCATATTGCGTGGATTTAGACTTAGACGCGTGAATCTCGTCAAGTATAGTCACTCAATATCACCTCAACTCCAGCTACGCGATGAATAATTTGAAGACTGTCAGGTCAGATGTCAGATACTGGATACTGGCTGCGTTCTGCGTTCGCTTGGGGTGCGTTCGAAAATCCTACTCGTGTAGAGTGACATTTAATTGACCAATCAGGACAAAGAGCTCCATGCTCCTTTTATCCTGATCGGTCAATGAAATGTTATTTTATTCTAGGTTTTACTAATTGGAAGTTAGAAGTACAAACAACTATTTCCCACACGGCATGTTAAAACCCTCTTATAAAAAATAAAAATAAAGACGAAGCGACAAATTTGGTTTTAACTTTTAACGAATATGGCTAGATACTCCAGTGAATCAGACTCGGATCACAGTAGATATCGAAGAAAACGGAATCGAAAATCAAGGTAAAAAGCAAAGAAAAATAAGAATTTCGTTATCCATTAGGTTAGCAATTATGCAAGCTTGTCAATTTTGCCGGCAGCTATATTTAACATAAACTTGATTGACATTTTTGGTAGAACGTAGTCAATTCTGTTCGCTATATTTGACACGGTTTATCACAATTTTATCGTTTATGATGAAGAAAATTTTGGTATTGCACGATAATTCTTTCAGGTCTAGCAGTTCTGACAGTAGTGACACTTCGCCTCATCGAAGGAGATCGTCGAGGCATTCGAAGACAAAGCGTAGACATCGTTCGCATTCAAGAAGTCGAGGTAGAGATCGAAATTTAAAGAGTCATAAAGGTTCTAGGAGCAGTCACTCGAGAGATCGGGATAAAAGGCGTTACCATACCAGTACAGGTAGATCGCACTCTTCGGATCGCACAAGAAGAAAAGCTAGATCCACTTCTAGAGACAAATCTCGAAGTCCTTCCAGCAGTTCGCAATCGAATCAACCAAAATTTAATGCTGAAAAAACTCAAGTTGTCCCAGCAAAAGGTATAGCTGTCAATTTGTATTAATATCATAAAAATCTGAATGATAAATGGAAAATTATTGAGGTATTAATGAATACAAATTAATGCTGTTTTTATAGACGACTTTCCTATTGAACCTCGTTTTAAGAATGGTGTACTTGAGGAAATAAATGCTGAAGGTTTCACTCCCAAACAGTTTACCTCATCTGCTAAAGAGAATAAATTTAAGAATATCGTTATAGATATTAGTTCTGATACTATACAGATTCCACCAGTACCCAATATTCCTAGCAGCCTAGAAAGTATATTTCATACCTCGGTAAGTTTCTCTTTGAGTTTCCTAATACATTTACAAACAGGTAATGTCTACTTTGTTTTTCAGATTATGATGGATCAAGAGGCAAGGTTCGATAAATGGGTGAAAAAACTCTACACTCTTAGACAAAAAGCTATAGCAGATTTAATACATACAAATATTACTTAAACCATAATTAAATATTGATATCTTTTTAATAATTATTATAATTAAAAAATATTAAATTTATATACACTACACAAAAAAAATTAAAGGGCCACTTTTTTCCTTCTATAAAAAAGACAATTTTTAAGTGGCTGCAACTTCGTCGCATATAATCGGATTGAGATCAATAAAAAAGCGTTACAAAATTTGAAGTTTAGCTTTGAAGCTTTTAGTTTTAGAATCTTTTAATCGATTTCAATTCTTTTAATTTGTTACAAAATTATATTATAAAAAAGCAACGTCTGTCGATTGAACAAATTTTTCAAAAGTTTGTCAAAGAGTATCGCAGAAAAAAAAATCGTAGCGCAATTTCGTTAACTCGAATTTTAAAGAGCAGAGTAAAATATTTATATTTCTACATC
>NW_021852967.1:99677-119673 GCF_003651465.1 Formica exsecta | reverse complement strand
AATTAAATTTTTATCTTTAATTAATTGTTTTATAATTATATTAATAATTGAGTGTCAAAAGCCTAAATACTTAAAAATAAAGATTCTCTGTAAACTATACTTTAAAATAACGATAGCTAATAAAAGCTTGTACAATCAACTCTGCTTTAATAAAATCTTAAATCAAAAGAATATTGTGCAATTGCATAAATGCTAATATCCGTATGTAATACATGATTTATTCTTTATCGGATTTTACAATTAATCTGTGCACAATTTTACAAAAATTTGGTTTTTAATATAAGAATAAAAGAATTCACACACACAAACTCGATGATTAGACAAGTAATCAAAATAGAAGGAACTTAATTACAATCACACAAAACTTAAAAATAAAATCATAACACTTCTAAAAAGTTTAAATGCATGTCCACAGACAAGATTATGCATTGTATCATAGAATTAATGGAAGCAGTTTCACAATAATGATATACTTCGCATTTCCATTCTTATCTAAAGGTAGTAGAACTAACTAATATATTTATTGCCACCAATGATTGTGACTACATATCTACACATACCTACGAATATTTAAAACGCCATGTACATTCCGCATATATGTATATTCACGTGTTTGTATTTGTATCAGGATTGATAATACAAGCATCCTTGGAATTAATAATATAAGCAAACATGAAACTAATATAAAATGGGTTATAAATGTTCAGACACTCAATCCATGATGATGTGTATATTTCCATTATCTTGATTCGTTTATAAAAGAAAAATTATTTAATTAATTTTACATGAAGATGGATTGTTTAATTTTTTATTTTATTTGAGAGATACGACACAGTATTTTATTCGAATTACATATTATAATTGTAATTATTCTTTAATATATCTATTTCAATAATTTTTACACACAAAAATTATCCTGCACAATAATGCGTCTTTTTTTACGCCATTTTAATTTTATGATATCTGTGTGTAGATATTAATTTGTAATAATAAAACATCACTTTTTTCTTTCTAATATGCTACCCCAAAATCTTGAATTATCTCAAATTTTATTCGCTAAGTCTTTTTTTTTATTATAAAGCATCTTGCATTGGAAAAAATTTGGGGATATATTTCAAAACATATATTAATATCTATAGCATGTTGTATTTAAAAAACTAATGAGTAAAAAATATCCAAGATACGTATATCTGGATATGTCTGCTAAAATTGAAAATTATATATGCGTAATAAAATTAAAAAAAATGGAAACTATTTTTTATGAAATAATGCATCAAAATAGGCTAATGAAAAAACTGCACTCAATCACAATACATTCTTATCTCAGTTTTGGTTCTTCAATTCCGGTTTTCATAAATTGGCAATAAAAACTGGTACATAAAACATATATTTAAAATACAATATTATATTATTAATATTTATATTGAAACACATATAACTTCTCTCTATGCAGAAATGCAGAATAGATAAACAAGTCCTAAGGAATGTCTGAATACTAAGATTCCTCTTGAATCAGTGCTTTGTAATTTCTATTATTTTTCAATCCAAACATTTTGTAAAAATATTTATATAGTCTCAGTAATATATCTTATAAATGTGTAACGTGTTTTACATATTAATTACAATAATAAAAACAATATGTTCTTCTCATCGAAACACATACTGAAAAGATATTTCAATTCTGATACTAGCAGTTTGTGTACTGCGTATTTCGAACTCATCAGGCATTGTGCCCCTAATACAAAAGATAAATTTTTTTAATAATTCACAAATAAATACATTTATAATATATTAATAATAATATATAATAGATTTGCACTTGTAAGCGCAACAACTTATGATTATTTTACTATTAATGTCAAGAAGCTGTGTATATCAGAACCCATATAATAGCAGCAAAACATTTCATCATTATAGTTTAACTAACATTGCGCTTGCTATATGTCTGAGTATATTTTGGGAAATATGGAAGAAATATTAATTTCCCTATAAGAATCATTTTGCAAATGATATTCCATTTTATACAAATACATTTTTTTACTCAAGCTTCTTGTGCATATTTGGAACGATTCACAATCTCTTATTCATGTTTAATTTCTTATTATATTATAAAGGACTCCCTCATGATGCATTAAATATTTCTAATAACTAATTAATAACAAACCGCGGACTTAATCTTAAAAATGACATTGCTTTGCCATCTTGTGGAGACAAATGACACAGCATCCGCAACTACAATAGCAAAGAGAAACTTGAGAGCGATCATATCAACGTTTTTCATCATTATGCGGTAACCGCCACAATCTAAGGTTAGATGTAACCTTACCACAATCCCTTTTACAGTAGTGCCATCCTATTATCAGAATTGAAAGAACATTGCATCTACTGTCGGTAAAGTCATTCACTGCACGTCCATGCACCGACAAGATACTATTAAAATATAAATTATAAGTGCACGATCTTAGATATATTAAATGTTTCTAATAACGACTAATTAATAACAAACCGCGGACTTAATCGCATTATATAATTTTGTGATCTAGAGCTAATAAAAAATATAATGGAAAGACATAATGTAAAGGTCTTGATAAGTGTGGGAATATACCTGAAATATAATAGTTTTAAGAGAATGTCAAGAAAAAGACAAAATCAGTATCGATATATAATAAATGCAATATAATGATTCCGAATTTGAAAATATTTACCTAAGTTTGCTCTGGACAGCATATAACTTTTATACATTGAGCTACTGATGGTTAATATTCTAGAATAATTGAAAATTTTCTCTCGATTGCTTTCAATAGCTTCATTCAAAATCATCTAGATTTACAATATCAACCTCCATGATACTGTTACCGGCGAATTGGCCGAATACTCCGCTCGACACGCTGCGTTTTACAACTGAAATATTTGAGAAAAGAAAAGCGGTAATGTATTAATGCGTCGCGTATATAAAAACTTTTATTTCGCCTATATACGAAATTATTTGCAATTTGACAACTAACCACTAGAAGGATCCACTTTCTTTAGCATATAAATAGGCAAGTCTTGGCATTCTCGTGCTATATATGTTCCAACGACTGACATGTCAGTGATTGGTGGTGTGACTACTTTCATAGTTTCACGCACGATTGCAGTATCCACTTCGTAATAACCTAATATACAAGAATTATATTTATATATATATATATATATATATATATATAAATCAATTTGTATTAAATCGTAAACTCACCATTGTACATCTTTCTAAGGAGATCATACATATTACGAGGTGGCAATACACGTTGACGATTCAATGGCATGACAAAGCAACAATGGCCATCAATATCTATGATACCTGTTTTATTCTGTAAATAAATACAATATTATAAGATGTCTTATCCTATGCAAAGATCGCTCATTATAGAGCGCAATACAGAAATAAAATATCGACTCACAATGTTAAAATCGTGTATAAAACGTCCTTGACGTCCACCGCGGAAATCAGGCACATCAATTTTCTCATAACGCTCATTCTCAAGATCAATTTCAAATCTCTCTTTGAAGAAATTATTAATATCGTGATCTATGCGTCTTGTAATATCCACTGCATCCTCCATAGCTCTGGTGAGACTTTTGGTGAACAGATCAGAGTCAGCCAACAGTCCCTGATGAACTCCATTACTGCCATAAGATGCCTTGTTTGAGCTGTCATATGGAATGCTGTACCAACCGGTACGGAATCTGCGCATCTGAGTTCTTGCATATTGTTTGTAAATATAAAGTCCCCCGATCACCCCAATAATCAATATCATCAGTGCGACGAGAAAGAGCAAAAATGTTGCTGTTACATGTATACGGTGGATGCTTCTCTTGGAAACGAAATAATGACCAGTTGGATCGCCTTTTGGACGTGCTGCCTCCGGATCAGCTTTTGAGCCATCCTGTATTTGAAAGAAATATCTGTATTTTTATTCATTTAATTACTTTTTAATTCTCTAAACATTTTTTTAATTTTTATGTTAATCTCTACAAGAATACAAAGTAAAAAAAGCAAATAATATATAAAATTATATATTTCATGTATGTATTTGCATAAAATTTTATGAAAATAAAGATAACTGTTTATCAGTAGGTATATTTACATCTTTTTGATAAAACAAAATTGATGCAAACAAAAATTTTAATATCTCTCAATATTCAATCATATTATGAAAACTTTGTCAGTAAGAAAAAAATATAACAGAAATTTTATAATTTTAGGTTTTATTTTTCAAATATAAAATAATGACTTGATACTTTAAAAGCTAATAAGAATGCGTTTTTTTTTTTTATAAATATTTCTCGAATGTGTAATGCATCTTTTTTATGGACGTATAAAAATGTGTACGATGTACATTTGTTATAATAGTAGCTTTTTGTCATAACATCACGAATTTACTTCTCGGTCTCATCGATATATATTGCACAGTGATATGTCAATATTATCAAGCGCAAGCATACATTTCCGCTGATAACGAAACAAATATATAATGTATATACACACATATGTACTAATGTATATAAAATATAAAATGTATGTATGTGTGTATGTATATGTGTGTGTTATGTATGGCTCGATATAAATTGATAATTCGTCGAATAGGTACATGTTTTTTAAATGAAAATTGTGCGTAGTTTCTGTGCGGTTCGGCCTTGATGAAGTTAGTTAGAAGTGACGCTTTTCCAATTGACGAGTCAATTGATTAGTCGAGGGAAGCATCTAAAGTGTCGTGAATGAGATACATGTTACTAACCGTCGCATTTTCCTCAACAAACAATGGCTGCTCCATTTTGTCGGACGCCTTCTTCTCGGTGATCGCTTTCGTGATGACAGTCATCTTGGCAGCTCTTTGGAATGCCTACCGCAAACGAGAGAATATCCCACGATGAAGATCACAGGGACCGGACCGTCCACCTGGCTACTACAACGTTTATCGGAGTCCCCCTCGAACGAGAATGAAGAGGAGGGGACAAAACCAACACCAAATTGACGTTTCGCGAACAACTGCGTATGCACAAAACGCCGAGATTGATCGCTGACAATTGTGCCCTCGGAGAGTCGATGGGACCGAACGCGCGTGCGCGCGCGCATGCGCCGAATCGCGAATATTCAAGTGCCGTTGTGGACAAGATGTATGCCATAGACATAATATATCTAGACCGAGCATTTGCCTTTATTTAAGGAGTGGGAGTAAAGATGCACGTAGAAAAGGACATACTCTGTTTTGTGCCCCTTGCGTTCTCTCTCGCTCGCACGTAGCATAGCGTACTCTTTCGCTATGCTACATGCGAGTGAGAGAGAACGCAAGGGGCACGGAACAGAGTATGTCCTTTTCTACGTGCACCTTGGCCCCCACTCCTCAACATTCGGTCTAGATATACTATGTCTATGATGTATGCAATGCAACATGAGTTTCGGAACGCGCAAAAATTGTATCGATGAATGATCTCGAGACCTCGTTATAAAAATCGATGTATCGATATTAATTTTAATTTTAGCGACACTTTTGTTCCTAGAAAATAAATTTTTCTATTATTATAGGTGTCAAAAACAGTCTATAAAATATAATTCTTGTATATTTTAAGCCCACTTTACACGATCTATAATTTGCAACAGAATTCAAGACAGAATTCTATTTATAATTTTTATGCGTTGTGTAATACAGAAAACATGTGAACAATCAGAATTATAACTATCATGCTTTATTTTTATAAATAGAAAAGACGCATGAAATATGCGCAATGTACCCATGATTGATGAATTGTAAATGACATAAACTACAAGTTAACCTGCTCTCGTATCTGCTTAATAATCTAAAGAAAGAAAAGAAGAAAAAAGATATATGTGACAATGTCTTGGTCCCGGTAGCAAGTTACTTGTTTATTAACTGAATATAAGAAATATCCTTGCCTATACGTAGTAAAATCTATCAATTACAAAAATAAACATGGTTGTGCCGATGCATTAGAAAAGATTTTTTCTGAACTAAAATATTTGGGACCGAACGTTACAATCGCAGAAATTAAAAATAAATATGGTGCTCTTCGCTCAAGTTTTCTTGTTGAATATCGCAAACATGAAACTTCAAAGAAAAATGGTGCTGGTACTAATGAGGTACTACAATAATTGTATACTTTTATTTAAATATTATTATTAGATGTGTGCGTGTGCGTGTGCGTATGCGTGTGCGCGTGTGTGCGTGTGTGTGTGCGTGTGTGCGTGTGCGTGCGCGCGCGCGCGCGTGTACGTGTGTGTGTGTACGTGTGTGTGTGTGTGCACCCGCATCTCTTACATACATTATAAAAATTAACGAAAATTCACCCAGTGTTGATGATCTTATTTTAGTATCTCGTGATATAATAAAACATTTTATTGATATTTTTTAGATTTATCGTCCAAACATTTGATATTATGATTTAATGACATTTATTTTCGAATACAGCATTACATTTAGATAGATCCACAAAATAAGACCTTACAAACATACATATTTAAAAGTTACATACTCTATTAAAAGTTACATTACACATTTTTAAAAGTTAATAACAAAGCATTATATATTTATTATTAGATAAATTAACAAAATAAATTATTTTCTTGACATTTTCATTGGCCTTAATATCATTTATTAATGTTAAATTATTTTCTGTTTTACATATTATGTTTTGATATTGCATCGTTTTGCCAAGCTACCATTCCTTCTTTACAAAAATAGTCTTTATATTCTTCTCGTATTTGTAATGCAGCGACAGAAACTCTACCTTGTCGTTATACTACATTAGGCAAACGATTCATATTATTTAATAAATCTATGTTTGCAGTGGTATTTTCTGTAGTTAAAAGATTATGTAATGCTACACAGGCTAAAGTAATAAGTTCTAGTTTATCAATCGATAACAGTATAGGATTCAAAAGCACTCTAAATCTATTAGCTAAAATTCCAATTCGTTTTCGACTACTCTTCTTGCCCTCGATAAACGATAATTAAAAATTCTATTTTCATAGCAAAGATTCCTTTGAGAATATGGTTTTAATATCCTTGTAGACAGAGGAAAAGCATCGTTTGCTACTATTACAAATGGAACCTTTGTTTTACGATGTGGCAATTCATGCGAATTAGGAAAATCTAAAGTATTATTAAAAATAGCTTTTGATAAATTTGTGATTCTCGATATACTCCACCATCGCTTATTCTACCATTAACGTCAATATTAATGTATGAGAAACGATAATGTGCATCTGCTAAAGTTAACAAAACTATAGAATGATTACCCTTATAATTATAATATAAAGATCCAGCAGATCTAGGAGGTCTAAATTTTATATGACGCCCATCGAGTGCACCGAGACATTGTGGAAATTGCCATAATTTATAAAATTCAGCAGCAATATGTTCCCATGATGCTGCAGTGATTGGAGTCTAAAATAATATGCTAATTTATTATTTGTCATTTATGATATTTATAATTTCAAAAATATTTTAATAAATGACTGTGTAACACGTATTATCTTACTTTTAAATATTTATCTTTAAGTACATGGAAAATTGCTTTGCATACTTCTGGTATTATTAACGATATTCATGTATTCTTGATGCGCACATTAATGATCGGAATGAATCGCCAGTTGCAAGAAATTTATGCATAATTTATAAATCCTTATAAATAATACCTAGATTTCGCTGATATGCATTCACGCATGTTAGTATCTTGTAAATAGGATTCTGTCTTGAATTCTGTTGCAAATTATAGATCGTGTAAAGTGGGCTTTAAATTATTACGAAGTGGATATTGCAATCGCGCTATAAAAGTAATCACACCACCAATCACTGACATATCAGTCGTTGGAACATATACATAGTGCGAGAATGCCAAGACTTGCCTATTTATATATGCTAAAGAAAGTGGATCCTTCTAGTGGTTAGTTGTCAAATTGTAAATAATTTCTTATATAGGCGAAATAAAAATTTTAATATATGCGACGCATTAATACATTATTGCTTTTTTTGTCAAATATTTTAGTTGTAAAACGCAACGTGTCGAACGGAGTGTTCGGCCAATTTGCCGGCAAGTATTATGGAGGTTGATATTATAAATCTAGAAGACTTTTAACGAAGCTATTTAAAGTAATCGAGAGAAAATTTTCAATTCTAGAATATTAACCATCAATAGTTATCAATGTATAAAAGTTATATGCTGTCCAGAGCAAATTTATAGTTAAATATTTTCAAATTCAAAATCGTTATCTTGTATTTGTTATATATCGATACTGATTTTGTTTTTCTTGACATTCTCTTAAAACAAAACACTATTACATTTCACGTTTACTCCCACACTTATCGAGATGTTCACATTATATGTATATGTCTTTCCATTATATTTTTTATATTAGCTCTAAATGACAAAATTATATAATGCGATTAAGTCCGCGGTTTGTTATTAATTAGTCGTTATTAGAAACATTTAATATATCTAAGATCGTGCACTTATAATTTATATTTTAATAGTATCTTGTCGGTGCATGGACGTGCAGTGAATGACTTTACCGACAGTAGATGCAATGTTCTTTCAATTCTGATAATAGGATGGCACTACTGTAAAAGGGATTGTGGTAAGGTTACATCTAACCTTAGATTGTGGCGGTTACCGCATAATGATGAAAAACGTTGATATGATCGCTCTCAAGTTTCTCTTTGCTATTGTAGTTGCGGATGCTGTGTCATTTGTCTCCACAAGATGGCAAAGCAATGTCATTTTTAATCTCTGAAAGCGAGTAAGCATAGTTTCTAAGGCTCTGTACAATCCTTTTTATTTTCGATAAGAAAAAATTGAACTCCACGCATATATATACATCAAATCAGTGCTCAAAGTGCTAACAGTTAAGAGATTGATTGCTTTCGGTACATATGCTCGCTGAACTTGAAAATGTAAGGGATTATATATTTTATATTCAAATAAGACTATTCGAATAATTTCAATTACATCTTCAGAATTATTTTATCATAAAATAATGTAATAGTATTTTGCATTTGTTGCCAATGTTTTATTTCTTCAAAATTTGCGAACACATCTTCAAGTGTTTATTTTGAACGTGCTTTCTTGATAACACTTTAAAAGACTTTGCCTTTTCAAATTTTCTAATGTAAATTAAAAGTTGATATATTTCATTTGTTTGATTCTATTAATTCTATATTTGAACAGTTAAGAGGACGCCGGACCGTCCTGTTTTACCGGCCATAATAATTATATATTTGCTTAATATAAAAGTTTTGCAATGTGTACGTGCAAAATAAGATACCTCTCCATTCGGAAATGCATGAAAGAATATAAGTGAACGTTTAAAAATGTATTTAGAAGCCTAGTAAAAAACATTTCGGTGTACAAAATTTTGCATAGTAAAATCTTTTTTATAAAGCTTCTAAACTCACTTCTCAAAGTTCACTGATATTCTTTGATAAAATGGCGAGTGCGGAGTCCACTTTTTAGGCACGTGCAGATTACAAATTTTTTATATTAAGTAAATGTTGACGGCAGAAGCCGATAACAAAACTGTAATTTTTTAATTTTTTTTTTCACTTTTCATATAAAATCATAAACTCCGCACTCCATTATTATGTATACTTTAATTATGGAAAAGGATTTGTTGATATCTATAATCAACAAAAATATTTTGCATTTTAACTAATATTCATATTCTGTCGGTATCCGGCATCCTCTTAAAAGATTAATTTTTTTTTATCAAGATTATGAGTTCTCTGTGAAAATTTTTACATAAATATATTAAATTTCTCTCTAGTTTTGCGTCTATTAGAAGCTAATTTAGAAATAAAAAATACCCATCTTTTTATCATAAGTTACCAGCTATATTTTATAACAAAATAAAATTTTTAGATATTATACTACTTGTAATGTTTTAAGTTTATGTTTAAATTTGTTTACATCATGTTCCACGCACCGGTTTATTTTTGTTTTTCAAGCCTAATATTTACAGCGTAAAAGAGAAAAAAATATTTTATAAAAAAATGTATAGATTTTTTAAATATTAATCTAGAACTATATATTCATAGTTTTTTAGCCAGAAATATTGTATTAGTACATATTAATCTTTTTAGGTACGGATTTATTGAAAATTAAAATCGGAAAAAAATTATTTTACTTTTTTTTCAATTATTAAATAAAATAAAAAATTGAAAAATATTTTGATATTTTTGAAAAAAATAATATATAGATTGTGCGTTAAGATTAACTATTTGTAAAAGGATTTCATACATAAAAAAAAAAATTAAACATGTTTACACATATATGTGTCAATATCCCTGAACAGGTTAAGGAATAATCTTTTTTTTACACATCAATTAAAAGGAAATAGTTACTAATAATGTGAAAAAATCGGAACATAAATTAAAAAGAAAAAACAAATTTCTTAGATCTTATACATTTATCTCATTATATATATCTTATTTACGCTCTTTTTTTTTATTAACATATATATGGTTGAAATAGAATTTTGTTAGTTGGTTCCGTTCGTCTTTGTTCGAGCAATTTATCTTCTAAAAGCAAATCCTTTACGACGACTTTTTGTATCGACTAGCAATTGTGCTTGTCTCTTTAATGCGTTTCGGGATGGGACTTCCTCTTCGTCTTCTGAAAGAGGAGCAGCCGGAATCGCGCAGGATGGAAATTGTGGAAACAATGGCCGGCCAGTATTTGCACGCATTGTTCTACCTTCTGCCGAAGTCGTAGCCACCGACATTGTTTCCAGCTAAAAGACAAAGGCGTTATTTATGGTCGATCATGACAATTTAGGAATCCTTTGTGAATATTTGCCCACATAAATTATCGGAATAAACAGCAAAATCTACAAGTTTAAAGAATCTCTTTTGTAAGCAATAACAATGAAATATCTATGGATCTGAGAATACAGCAGAATATACAAAAAATTAGCAGTTTGTTTAGAATTTTGTTTAGTTGCTCAAAAGAGTTATCTGACAATCGTAACTATTTGTAGAAATAAATAATTGGCTCTTTATATGCTTAAAATGTTTATCTAATAATAATAATGTGTATAACTCTCTCTTATAGGCATTTAAACAGTAGAGATAATTGTTTAAACTATACATATATATAGTATAGTATTTTTAGTTGTATGTATTACACTATTTTTTAATTAAAGCAACTATAATAGCAAACCTTATGGTTTTGTTTCAGGAACTTATCCATTGTGAATATAATTAAAACTGACCTTTTCGAGTAACGCTTCATCCATCACTTCAAGATATTTGTCAGATACGCTTAAAACATCGAGTTCGTGTTTGACCTTATCGCTCAATACTTCGATAATCGCTAAGGTATCATCCATTTTAATGTCCTCCAGCAGAGGAGTATCTGTTGCATGCTAGAAATAAGTATCTTTATAAATACGTATATAAATTTTAATAATTATGTCTTTTAACATAAAAAAAGTAAATATATAGCATAAGAAAAACTTTTAAAAAATTGTTAATGTATGTAGAGAATTTATTTACTATCAGAACACGCGTGTACTGAAAATATAATACTTTCATTCAATTTTCTTTTAAGCTTATCAGTATAACAAGCTTTTTGATGAATAATTCTCTTTGCTATAGAAAATAATTATATTTCAAAGAATCTGTTACAACAATGGAAAATACATAAAAATGACGCTTAAATCCATAAGCTCTCTTTTGTCGGATTTCTTTTTTTTTCTTTTAATATATAATCAAAAAAGGAAAGTTATTATAATTGCATTCTCTAGAAGATGCTAATTCCTACCATACATGTGAAAATCTATACATGAAAATTTTTTTTGCTTTTATAAAAATTTTTTCTTTTCTAAAGATATTTTTAAAAGTTAAATGTGTGACACTCTGCGTAAAAAAGCCGATAAAAACATTGACAAAACAGAAACAATATATGAAATGTTATAGAATAAAGAAATAACATAATTTTTAGAATAAAATTTTAAGTATTCAAATTAATAATCTTTCTACGTGAAATATAACCATATATATTTTCGAAAGAAATTATTCTTCAGAGTCAAGATAATTAAGATACGCTGATGTGTAAATTTTGCTAAATCTGTTTCTAAATATAATTGAGTTTTCACCATAAAAGTGTTTAAAGAGGCAGTTTTAACATACGAGCCTGTCCGAAGAATTTTTCTTGGCAATTAACGATCGGTAGATTCCACACGTATCCAATTCTCGATAGAATCAATACTGATTTTTCACGCGGTTCGCTTTACGTTCGCGGAAGTGTTTATTTTCGATCGAGTATTGAGGTGTTAATGCGCGGAGCAGGCGTTGCCGTTCGAGGTGAGAATTACAGAACGCGGGCTATTCAGGAAAATTCATCGACGATACGTATACGATGGCTAGGGGTGTTAAGCTTCCAGGAACGATAAATAGTCGAAGCTGTTTGCGTCGTGGCAGACGTCCCATTAAAGGCGATTTTACTAATTCAATTAGGCATTTACACGGTATTTCCATTCCGACATTACGGGGCCTTTATCCACCGAATACCTTTCTTTGCGTGTGATAATTCGCGGCGACACGTTTCGAATACGTATGCACAAAAGGAAAAGCGCTAATTAAGATTCTTTTATTTTAACAATCTCTGCCAATACTTTTTTTGTCATTACTTTTATTCAGCCAATTATCGCGCGGATTTTCAAATGTGTTTCAGTCCATTTATATATCTCCGTTCTTTTAGCACCGAACGAGTTTTCAAACTTATAAGATCATGTCAGAATCGCTCGGGACTTTATTGCAATATTTGGAGAAAGACGAGATCTTTTTCTGTTACAATTAGATTATTATATACAAAATTATATCTTTAAACATAAAAAAATTAATATATATAGCATAAGAAAAGTTTTTAGAAAATTATTAATGTCTATAGAAAATTTATTTACTGTCAGAAAACACACATGTGCTGAAAGTATAATACTTTTATTCAATTTTCTTTTAAGCTAATCGGTATAACAAGCTTCTTGATGGATAATTCTCTGTTATACAAAATAATTATATTTCAAAGAATCTGTTACAGCAATGGAAAATGGAAAAATGACACTTAAATCCAAAAGTCCTCTTTTGTCGGCGTTCTTTTTTCTTCTTTTGATTCTAGTTTACCTAATTGCATTCTATTATAAAGAGGATTAATTATTATTAAAAAGTTTAATACTAACGTATTTGAATAGAAATATACGTTTTGTGAATTGTAAATCGTGGATTTATTCTTTTCTAAGCACAGAATCCATTTTAAACCATCAGGCAATTTTAGACTTTGTCTTCCATAGATTTATAATTGATATTTCTCACCTGAAACTTTTCGTACAGTTTATACAGCGTACTAGATACGTCATTTAGAACCTCCCGGACTCGCCGACTTGCAATCTCGGCTCTCTCTTTACGACATTGTTGTTCGTCAATTTGTGAGTTGAGTTTTGCCACTATCTCTGCGTTTCTATAAAATATTTAATGTATTGCAAATTGAGGCAAATTTATAGGTATAGATCATCTATAGGTATAGATAATTTATAGGTATGGATCAAGTCCATAATTTTAAAAATTGTTTTTTTACATCAACTGCATTATAAGATGTGAGACCAAAATTTAGAAATGGATTTGATGAATTTTAAAACAAGCAAATCTGGATATTTCCAATTTGTGTTGAATCCAAATTGGATTTTTGGGGTAAATTATAGACTTAATTTAATGCGATTTTAAAAATATTAATTGTTAATCCGTAGTGGGTTTTTAACGAGCCTACTGTTAATTGTCTGAACTTACTGTTCGGTGCTTTTCGTTTCCGAAAATTTTCTCGTTTCTATCTCGGCGCTGAGCTCCTGCCTTTTCTTTTCAAGCATCATCTTCTCTTGTTCCGTCGCCGCTCGCATTTTCTGTAGACTCTCCTTGGTCGCCTGCTGACCCAGAAACCGGTTCAGAACTTCCTCTGACCTGGACACTCCGGTAGCATTCCGCAGTTTGGCGAACGTTTCCTCCAGCCGCGCCAGTTCGTCCTTGATAATGTCTTCTTGTGCCTGTATCCGATTTTTCCCGCGTGTTTCGAAATCATCCCGCGGACGAGTATGAAATATCATGCGCTCCAGCCTCTCCAATTCCATTTTTCGCTCCGACACGCGCTGTCTGGTGGAGCAAAAAGTTTTGGTAATTATGCATTTTAGGGCCGACCTGACCGATTTTAATGATCTCGACGTATGTTGTCAAGGACACGGCTCTGAATAACTTTCAAAAGATTTTAGCTGTTGTTGTTTATTAAAAGGTTATTAACAAAATAAGTTTAACGAATGGAACGTAATTTTCTGACATCATATACATTTAAGAAGGAATATATTTGGTGGAATATGTGTTCAATGCGTAGTAATCATAATATTGCTTTCAATACGCTGTATTTGTTTATATTCTTTGTAAGTAAATCTACTACAAATACATTAAAACATAGTAAATCTCCTAGCACGATCACGATAACTTTGGCCCCCTATTTGAAAAGTCGTTTCTGAAGACAATTTTGACGACAAACACGGGAAAATAGTTTTAAAATTCCATCGTTGTTTATTAAAAAGTTATTAACAAAAGAATTTCTACGAATTATATGTAATTTTCAGACACCATTCATTTATTTATGTGTAGTAAATTGAACGCGTGGGCGGGAGATAATTTTTGCCTCTCCTCCTGCATCCCCACTCCGAAAAAAACTAACCTAACCGAACCCATATCTGAGAGGTGAATTATTATATATTATAATTCTAATTTTAAATTAGAATTAGGTTTGGATTAGATTAGAATTTTTTGGTGTGGGAGTGCAGGGGGAGAGACAGAGCCCCTTCCCTGCCCACGTTTTCATTTTATAATACACACACATGCCATGTATGTTGTGTGTATGTGTATATTTCTTAATATTAATGTTAGAAAATTATATTCTATTCGTTAAACTTATTTTATTAATAACTTTTTAATCAACAACGAGCGACGGCTAAAACTTTTTGAAAATTATTTCAGGGTCGTGTCCTTGACAACATATGTTAAGGTCATTGAAATCGATGAGGTCGGCCCTGCATAATGCAATATGCATAATCACCATATTTTTTTAAGCATTAAATTATATTCGCGATGATGATTATCGGGAAATCTTGTAAGGACTATATTATCAATAAATAAGTCATCATTAACTGTATTAATGGCGAAAGATACTTTTCGAAATATAAAGCTTCCGTTATATAGCGTACCTGTATTCTTTGATGACGAAATCGCGTTTTTTGCTGGAATTCGTCTCCTCGATTTCCTCCTTCACCAGGGTTTCTTGAGTGTTATCTCTCAATTCTATAGCTTCTTCCTTTACTCCCTGCAATCAATATACATATAGTGATAAGTACAACACCAAAACGCTACTACTCTCATTACGTCATTACTCTCTTTATGACCTTGCCTGTAAGCGTTTGATCTCGTTCTCTTGTTGTCTTATGCCGTCTTCTAGATCTTTCAAAGAAGAGGCGTAAAAGACAGATTTCTCTTTTAACTTGGAGGAAACGGAACGATATTTCATGCGCGAGATATTCGCTTTAATTTGCATCATTCGGATATGCTCCAACCGAACTTCCAAACCCTCGATTTTCTGTGCAAGCGGACTGCATTTACGAGAGTCATTACTTATGGTAAGAATTTTGCGAATTTAAATTACATTACCCTTTTCATAGGTTTTTCAGTCTTCCTCTTGAACACGCAATGACCGCGTCTACGCGCCAATTCCTTGCGTTCTGTTTGTAAAACATTTAAAGTCTGTTCTTGCTAATAGGATGCAGATGTTGAGACATTTAACCGTAATCATTTTTGCTCTATGATGTATGTGTGTGTGTGTGTATGTGTGTGTCGACAATATTTAGATTTACTCTCTTACCTTCTCTCTTTCATATTTAATTAAATCTAGTTTTTTTCTTAGACGTATATTATTCTCACTTGCTGTAGCAATAATCTCCTCCAAATTGCGTTTTTTCGAACAAGCTATAAAATCATGACTCAGCAGAGCCGCCCGTTTCATCGCTTCTTTATTCTGAAATTTAACATTAATTCGTGCTAATATAATATATATGCTTAGAGATATCTATAATCCTCTTCCTATAATCCGTCTTACAGTTTTCGCTCCCGCATATTTCACATAAAGCTCTTTGATCTCTTTCTTAAGATCAACGATCTTTTGAGCATTCTCACGTTTCTTTGCATCATATTCTTCAAAATTAGCTTTTCTTTGGCCCTCTGAGAACAAGAGAAATATTATAATCATATTGTCTATTATATTTTCCGTGCAAAAAAAAAAGAAAAAAGGAAGTGCAAAGATATATATTTATGTCTAGAAACTTTTATTTAATAAATGGATTTAGGAAAAGTATAATTCTTTCCTTCTATGTAGTTATATATTATTTATATACATATTATATACGATTAATTAAATCGTCATGATATTCTGCAAACACAATTTTTTGCAAATTTGATTATGAAATAGTACACGAGATCAGGTGATATATAAATTCAAAGTTTTATAAGTTCGAAGTTTTATTTAGTCACAAGTATGGCAGATGAAATGATAGGCAGCGGTATTCCATAATGACTAATCGAGTTCAGAGAATCAGGTATACAATCTAATAGATAAACCTATTCAGCTGTCTTGACTCCCCGATGGCACTAGATCTTTGAAAGCCGATCTATTCAATGCTCATCACTATCGAAGCTGCTTATTATTTACGTCGGTTCATTAATGCGTAAACACGTTAGAAAAAGCTTAGCAGAATTTCATTCATGACAGAAGTTTCATTTAAGCAGACATGTCATGAAATTAGTTGATTGATTTGATTAAAAATTAATTAATTAATCATCATATTAATTACTCGATAAAATTAAAGTTATAAGATAATTATATATATATAGTATAAATATGGGTAAAGTGATAAAAATAATAAGATGGAATATACAAAATGCCAAATATAAGAAATTTAGATGTATAATAAAATAATTGAAAATGAATTGATACAATCTAAATTCTTCTGTATCCATATACAAAGAAGAAATTAATTTTGATGAAATATCATTAATGCAATTTCAAGAAAATATTTTAATATAAGTGTTATTGCGCACGTACATAGAAAAATAATTGCATGCAATATAACTGACAATTTTTACCTATAAATATGAAAATCTACTTTTTTCAATTAGAATTGATATATGTATTGTATAGATGTTTTAACATAAATTATTTTTTTTGCAGACAAACTTTTTATGTTAAATGCTCTTCATTTAAATAGGAAATTAAAATGATTGCTGCATATTTTTTGCAAGTTTTTTTTTATTAATATATAATTATGCATCAGTAGAGATGCATTCCGCATATTGTCCTACCTACAACACCTAACAGTCTAATCGATCTGATCCTACTAGATTTTGCTCCCCTTTTCATTTCTCTTTTTTGCCGTTATTTTTGTATATAAGAGAGATTGTGCGCCGCCTCAAATACTGGTTCTTCCAGTTCGACTTGTTCATATTTATCATTGTATAATACGATCACTATGACTCTAAAATGTCAGTAAGCTGTCTTTTTTTGGCACGCCTTACTCCATGATGTGTAACAAATATCTGAATATTAAATTAAAGGGTGTCTCATTTATGCTACATCATAACATAATTTACATTTCCATAACAAACTTTTTGATTAATTTCAAATCAAGTTATATAAATTTTTAATTTTTAACATTATAGGCATAATTCATCTCTATAAGACACAAAACATTTATTAAAATCCATTTTAAATTAACTATTAAATTTTAAAAAAAATGATTTATCTCCTTTTTTTAAAAGTTTAATTTGCTAGAAATTAAATAAGAAGCTTAGAGTTTATTTTCAATTTTTAATTATTTAAAAACTCTGTAAATTTCCTTTATTTTTATTTTAAAATTTGAGAAAATTGTGAAAAAAGTTAACTTTAAATTAGCTAAAACGCATTTGCCATAACTAAATAATACTGTAGAAGTGAATATCCTGTATAAGGGTAAGGTTCGACTCTGCAGCTTTGTTGCAGTCTTGCAGTGTTGACTCGTGGAGGGATTATCAAGAGCGATATAAATGAGAGAGAAATGTTTTGTGCGAGTTGAATTGTTACCTGATAACTGGATTTTCTTCTTAATCTCGACAATGTTTTTGTTAAGCTCGTTCAGCTTGTTTTCAGCGATAGACAAAGTCAAAGATTCGGACATGTTTTCGCGAATGAAAAAGGATACCTATGTGGAATACTGTATCGACCTAATAATGTTGTTCGTCGTCCGGACGACACGGCTCTGGTTCTCATGTCGTATACCGAAGAAGTATACAATGTACATATAATACAATAAATAATTTAATTTAAAAAATACAAAAAAGAGAATATACATATATATATATATATATAACCATTTTCCATAATTTTTTTAAATAAATTTTATTAAATTTATAATAATTATAAACTATTTGGTAGATTCTCAATGATATCAAATTCTAATTTTTCTACTATATTTAACAATAAACATCTTATTAAGCATAATCGACACAATAAATTCTTTTTAAAGGCTTGAAATGTCTTAATAATATATGTAACTTGAATTGCAACAAAATTTTTTCACTGCATCACATACCTATTTATTATATAGTTCTGAAATAATAAAATACATAACATAATAAAATACATTAAAATACTCTTTTTTACAAGTCGGAATCGTACTCAACGTCGAAAAATTGCGGAAAATAATTATTCTCTTTTTTATATTCGAAAAAAAATTATTTTTTTGTCGAATTGTGTTATTATTTATTAATTTAAACAAATAAAGCTACTAACGATTAATTGTTATAAAATATTGGTAGATCGTTTAAAATATTTTTCTAAATAAGATTATTCTCAATTATTCTCAAGACACACATACATATACGTGGTATGTAAAAAAAAAAAAAAGAAAAAGAAAAATGTAAAAATGCGTAAAAACAATTTCTCTATAATTTATATTACATTATTATGATAAAAAAATTTTAACATAGTTATGTCTAATAGCTATTGCGCAGCTATTTCAATATCTTTATCCATTTCGTTTTCAGAATCTTATCAGTTGGACGTCAACTGCCATTGTGGTCCGCAAGACAATTGTATCGTGGCCAGGCTACTCATCGTCGTCGTCGCCGGGTGCAGATGTTTGCAGTTCGATGATAAGGTTAATGGCACCATTAATAAGGCTAATAGGAAGCCGCGTGTTCACAGCTTCGTGCGTGCATCTCGCGTGCTGCGGGCGCACAAAGGACTAGAGGCGATTCGTAAAGAGGTCCGTCACCTCTTCTCCTCGGGAACGGTCTCTCTCGAGACCGGGTTCACCGAATTATAATTCCGCATTTGTATTCGTTAAGCCGCTTGCCGGTTAAGGCTATATAGCCGCGATGAATTTCGCGTTACACGCAATCAAGCATGGCCGAGCCTTAATTAATGATCAAGCGTGTTATTTTCCTCTTAGTGCGCGATTCATTGAATATCGACGCCCGAAGCGCTGTAAGCTGCTTTTTATAGCATTATATCGACAGATATATGGTATTAATACCAATACCGGCGCTAATATGTATCAACTGATCGTTGTCTGATGCAATCAGATATCGATACTTAATTAAAATTCTTAAACTACTGTCTGTTGTGTATCCTCATAACTTGCGTTTGTTTTTACCACTGCAGTAGCGATCATTGATGGATGCAGTCAATAAAAAAGAATTATACATAATTTTATATAAAAATAATAATTTGATAAGTTTACTCTTCTGGCCCATTATTTATTATTTATTATTTGCATATACAAATTCGCGTTATATATATAATATATATATATAAATCGAGCATAATTATGAACTGCATTAATCTTGTAAAAAAAAAAAAAAAAAAA
>NW_021852967.1:94431-99342 GCF_003651465.1 Formica exsecta | reverse complement strand
AAAAAAAAAAATAGAAAGATTCATAATTGAATTTATTTGAGAAAAATCTCTACATGCATTTTTAATAAGCATGTATAACAAAAGAAAAGACTTTCTTTTTAATAAAAAAAAAGAAAAGAAATTCCAAAAACACAGGAATTTCTGCGATTTTACTTACATCTCGCTTCCCAGATTCTCATTTTCTAGAATTCTCGCACGAAAAGCATAACTGAAACGCTTAATCGTAAAAATTCAGAATATTTTTGCTCGCGATCTAATTAAGGCTCACTGTTCGCACGCGATTAAGGTAGTATCGTAGAGAAAGAAAAAAGTACCAGAGATATTAATCAAAGATTTCTCACATGAGATATAATGGGGGATTCGTCGTTAACGATGTAAGGATAAGCATCCATTATTCCGGCTCAGCAATCAGCTATTTTTCGATAGAGACACGTAATATTAATTATCGTAATATTAATGTAGACAATTTTAATTTTGACAATTTTGTATTTTCTTAAATTTCTACTTACTGCGATTTTTAATATTTTTAAATACCGTAAAAAATACACATATATACACTTATCAATGATTGGGTTTATTTCGATTCAAATGTATTTAATTCAATTTAAATTAAAATTTAATAGAAATTTTGGCGTAACGTATGAGCACTCGGCGAATTCAAATCATCTCAATCATTAACCTCTGGTCATTAATCAATTTGACAATTTTGTATTTTCTTAAATTTTTATTTATTGCGATTTTTAAGATTTTTAAATACCGTAAAAAAATACACATATATACATTAGTCAATGACTTATTTCATTTCAATTCAAATGTATTTAATTCGTTTTAATTTAATTTAAATCAAAATTTAATTGAAATTTTGACGCAACGCGCGAGCATTCGGCGAATTCAAATCATCCTCCTCGATCGTTGATCAATTTGACAATTTTATCTTTTTTTAAATTTATATTTATTTTTAAGACTTTTAAATACTGTAAAAAAATACACGCATATATATAAACTTGTCAATGATTTATCTCATTTCAATTCAAATGCATTTAATTCAATTTAAATCAAAATTTAATCGAAATTTTGGCGCAACGCGTGAGCATTCGGCGAATTCAAATCATTCCCCCCGATTATTCTCGAATAGCTTCACGCAGCGCGATGCGATCGAGCGAGCGAGGGGGTGATCGGAGGGCGTGCTGCGGTCGGCGATTCCGCTGTATCTCGCGCGACGATTGGCCGCCGCCGGTCGGCCATTCCGCGGCGGCGCAGTAATAAAGCGATCGGCGATGCCAGGTGCGCGCGCAACTAGAGGGAACTACTTTCAGCGCGTTAAGCGAACAATAGGGGTTCCCAGAAGTGTTTCGGACGCGGTCGCGTGTCGTGTGTTACGTCGTGTGCCGTATGCATTTTTTCCCGTAGCCGCGCGAGAATCCGCACGCACGAACCCTGGGACAAACCCCCTTTCGTGTCGTCGGCGACGGTTATCTAGTGGCGAGACGCGCATCTCGCGTCGTACGATGCGCCCGATATTCATCGAGTGACGGTTCTATTCGGACGCGGTGATATTATATATACACGGTGATCCCCCTGAATCTCCTCTGACCAAAAGTGCGGTGAGTGTCGGTTCGTTTCGTTTCGTTTCGTTTCGTTTCATTTTCCCGAGTGTCTGCACCCGAGTAGTGCCCCTCATCTTTCTCCACCCCCCCTCCCCCCCGATGAGTGTGTGTGCGAAATAATATTGAGAGAGATATTCAACGGGCACATAATGTCGCTATCACGGCGAAGATTGGATTACGCGTTCACGATCGAACGATCGTTGCCGCTGCTCGCTCTGCTGGCGTCTGTCATCATCATCTGCGTGCCCGCGGTATCCGGTGAGTAGAGAAATTTTTCATTGTACAATTGGAGTCATTAGTCGTATTTTATATGAGGCGGGGAAAAATATTATTATCGCGCAAGCGCCATACATACACACATGTGTCGCACGCTGCTAGGCAACAGGTCGCCGAACGCCGGCTCGCTTTTCGGGGGGGGGGCAAGGTGGGGGGGGAGAGGAATGATACATCCGGATGTATCGTGTCGTACCGTGTGCGCGAAATGTCACACGGAGCGGTTTCGGCGAATGTCCCGGGTACGAGCGATCCCGTACCCGGGTACTCGCCCAGCCCTCGCTGCTGGTCCCCCCCTTGTGTCGGGCATTACTCGCTCGCCTCTCTTCTCTCGCCTCGCTTACTACCCGTCTCGAAAATGTCGACCGTCGTCGTCGTCGATCGCGTTAAAAATTTTTCTCCTCCGGACTTCATCGCTTCGATATTTCGCGAAAATATTTTTTCGTGAATATGTATCGGCGATTATTATATTATACCTCGCGAGCGATCGGCAAAAATATTTCGATGACAAGATGTATATATGTTATACATCTTGCCGATCTCCCTTTCTTCGTTTAAACAGATATCGTAATACACGAATATGCGATAGCGATCGTTTTAGGGCGATGCTTCAAACAGATACACGTGGTAGTGTATCTGTTTAGGAAACGCAGAGGTGCTCATGCTTCAATGATGACGTAGACACTGGGGGCCCGCGCCCCGTCCACGTCCGAGTTGGCAGACCCTGAGGGACAGGTGCCCGGCCCCTCCGCTTTCCCTTTCTTCCTCGTGTTAACGCGCTCCGACTCGACATTTCGCTGCTTCTTCGATATTTGCGAGTGTGTTCAACGGAATAAGGGAACGTGGAGCGTAGTCCTACGGGGACCGTATCCTGTTTTGACCCCCATTCTCTCGACAGCCGTATTCATCGAACGTGTTTCAAATACAGCTGTGATTTGAACTTGCTAAACGATTATGTAAAAGGTTCAATGTTATAATTTTGATTGTGTTTTTCTTTCTCTTCATTATATTATAATAAATTATCATGTGTTACAATAAACGTAATTATCTTTTTACTATCGATTCCTAACATAAGACAATTTATTGCAACATATGACAATCTGTATACATATAGATGGTAAAAAAATAATTACGTTAAAAAACTTGGATTAATTGTATTAATTATAATAATCGCGAAATTGTCATTTGTGAATAAGGGGCGCTATTAATATTTTTATTAATCAATTTTTGGGAGTGAAAAATCATCTTAACAAGTGTTAGTTACTCGACAATCATTCTTTTTGTTAATTATTGTTTCCTGATAATTTCTTGAACATTCTATTGTTGTTTGATAATTATTGTTTTTATTAATTACGATTTTTGAAAAAAGTTATGACTTTTTTTTTTTTATTTGAACGATTCGATTTATTAGAAATTGTTGAATAATTTGGTACTTTGAATATACGTGTTTATTATTAATTCAGTTGATTAAAAGATGACGAAATGCATAATTGGTCACGATAACTAACCCGCATTTGCTAATAATCAGACCTTGTAATGTAATCTCTCGGCACGATAATAATGCGTCCGTTCTGGAAATTATACAACTGAAATGGTCAATGTACTATCGAAAATCGAAACTAACTTGTTTGCGACAATTTCACGTTTATTTCATCCGAAATGAACCGCTTTATCGTGCGCGAATATTGCAATGATTTGACAGAAACGAAAATGACATTTGTGAGAGCGTGAACCTTCTGAGAGCGAAATAAAAATATTTGACATTGCAATAACACAAAATTAAAATTAATGCAAAATGTTACGGTTAAATGTAATAAATCGTTAATAAAAATAAAATTTATCATTTTAAAAAAGCAATATATCATACATATAAAAATAATACGTTTTATATATATGTATATACAGGGTGTCCCAAAGCACCCTTGACAACGCTCGTGAGCAGGTAGAGCACAGTAAACTTAACAGAAAAGTCCTGTACCATTTTTTTCTATAACGCTTAATAAAGGAGTTATTATTGAGTAAAGTCGGGCCAATCAGCGCCGACTTTTAGCTGGGCGCAATGAGCCGCGCTCCTAGTAGTATGCGTGAGCGCTCCGCTGCTAGCATAGAATATTCTTATGTATCGTAATAATAGAAATAATTTTTTCTTGCAGTATTTTTACAGGGTGGACAAAATAAAGCGCGACAAATTTTTATCTCCAAAAATATTGTTTCTAGAGAAAAATGTTTCAAATAAAAGTTGCAGTATTTCAAGGGGAACATAAGTTGATGTTATAGAAATGTTTGTTGGTAACGGTTTTCAAGGTTATTTCAAGATCAACTTTATTTTTTGTAATGGAAATCCTTATTTTTTATTGCATATTCTTATATATTGCTCCTTCTTGAGACCTTTTCAAAACACTATAATGAAGTATTTTTTCATTAAGTATTTTTTGTTATTTTATATTTTATATGAATACGATATTTTTAGTACAAGGAAAAATTATTTTTATTATTACGATGCGTAAAAATATTGCATGCTAGCGGCATGCGCGAAGGAAAAACGCCGTCGCGCCGCTGTAACGGCGGAGCGCTCACGCACACTATCAGGCTCGCGGCTCATGCGACGTGCGCCCGGCTAAAGATCAGCGCTGATTGGCCAGACTTTACTCAATAATAACTCCTTTATTAAGCGTTATAAAAAAAAATGATTGAGGATTTTTCGACTCAATTTTTGGTAAGGAATAACTCTATGTACTTAACGGTCTATGTAATATCTCGAAACCTGTAAGTTTTAGAAGGAAACTTTTTAGATAAAAGTTGTTTGGTTCTAAGGTGGAAAGAAGATAGGAATATTATTTAGTTAGATCTTGGGTGGCGTTGTCAAGGTCACATTGAATTTTTTAAATTGAAACCCGTATTTTTTATTGCATATTCTTGTAGCCCTTGTCGAGACCTTTTCAAAATACTATAATAAAGTATTTTATTAAATATTTTTCGAGTTATTTTATATCTTAATCTGACATATTTTGATATAAAAAATAAAATATCT
>NW_021852967.1:86171-87080 GCF_003651465.1 Formica exsecta | reverse complement strand
CAGAGATGATTAAATGCCACAAATGTCAAATTCCCTCTGCGAGAAAATATCTGTGCGTATATATACAGGGTGTCCCAAAGCACCCTTGACAACGCTCGTGAGCAGGTAGAGCACAGTAAACTGAACAGAAAAGTCCTGTAACATTTTTTTTTATAACGCTTAATAAAGGAGTTATTATTGAGTAAAGCCAATCAGCGTCGATCTTTAGCCGCGCGCCTGGTAGTGTGCGTGAGCGCTCCGTCGCTACGGCGACGCACACTAACAGACGGGCGGCTCACTGACGTGCGTCCGGCTAAAAGTCGGCGCTGATTGACCAGACTTTATTCAATAATAACTCCTTTATTAAGCGTTATAAAAAAAAATGTTACAGGACTTTTCTGTTCAGTTTACTGTGCTCTACTTGCTCACGAGCGTTGTCAAGGGTGCTTTGGGACACCCTGTATATTCGCGCACAGATATTTTCTCGCAGAGGGAATTTGACATTTGTGGCATTTAATCATCTCTGTGTGATCGCGTTTAGAAAGAATAACATATAAATTGTAAAATTTTTCTAGAAGTAACATTTTATTAATTTATCCTGGAAAATTCAATGAATTCAGATACATTAAAATCCGACAATAGTTTTCTCTATCGAACCGTGTGTAATGAGAGTTAGCAGAAGATAATTATTGACTTTGCTAGATAAATTTCTATCTTGACTTTTCGCCAGGACATAAATCGCGGCTTAACGTGACGTAATACTTACATCGGTACTATGAATATTGCCGCGTATAACGTTGTAAAATGGCGAATAAGGAAAGTCGGTAAAGTCCAACAGAGAGAAAAGACAGGGGAATAATTACAATGCATTCGCATTATCGCGGTTCCGCATATTATCTCGTATTTTAAACTATCGTAGAGCTCTTTCCC
>NW_021852967.1:84100-84689 GCF_003651465.1 Formica exsecta | reverse complement strand
TTATTCAATAATAACTCCTTTATTAAGCGTTATAAAAAAAAATGTTACAGGACTTTTCTGTTCAGTTTACTGTGCTCTACTTGCTCACGAGCGTTGTCAAGGGTGCTTTGGGACACCCTGTATATTCGCGCACAGATATTTTCTCGCAGAGGGAATTTGACATTTGTGGCATTTAATCATCTCTGTGTGATCGCGTTTAGAAAGAATAACATATAAATTGTCTAGAAGTAATAGAAGTAACATTTTATTAATTTATCCTGGAAAATTCAATGAATTCAGATACATTAAAATCCGACAATAGTTTTCTCTATTGTAATGAGAGTAATGAGAGTTAGCAGAAGATAATTATTGACTTTGCTAGATAAATTTCTATCTTGACTTTTCGCCAGGACATAAATCGCGGCTTAACGTGACGTAATACTTACATCGGTACTATGAATATTGCCGCGTATAACGTTGTAAAATGGCGAATAAGGAAAGTCGGTAAAGTCCAACAGAGAGAAAAGACAGGGGAATAATTACAATGCATTCGCATTATCGCGGTTCCGCATATTATCTCGTATTTTAAACTATCGTAGAGCTCTTTCCC
>NW_021852967.1:80157-84083 GCF_003651465.1 Formica exsecta | reverse complement strand
CTTAGAATCGTTCGTCTATTTTGTACCTTATACGCTTTTTAATTGCCATTTCTTGCAATTGTTATTGGTGTTGATATTGATTTTGTTATATATTTCTTATTTGTTATATATTTCTTATTTTTTATATTTTTTATACAAATTTCATATATACAACTTGATATTGGATCCCATAACATAAAGAGACATTGCTATAACTAGTAAAATAAATTTATAATTATTAATATAAAGTGTGTATATGTTTAAAGTTATATTTTAATAAATTTTTATTGGAATTCAATTTTACAATGATGTCAGAATTTTTTTATAATACTCGACGAAAATTATATAGCTCTTATGAACTTTATTAATTTATTTGTAAATCTCTTCTTATTCTACTTTTTGATTTTATACTTGAGGATTTAAAATGTGAATGAGATATCGCAGCAATAATTTCGAGATAGATAATATTTCTTTCACACACCGTATGATTTTTATAAATTAATATTTTCTTTTTAATCGTATAACATTTAATTCTGCTTTTTTACTTCGACCTTAGAAATTAGCTAATCGATATCTTTTATCGAACCTCGCAGGCGAATATCGCGAGAATAGTTCTGCGATTCGATCGACTTGACAGAGTCGGCTTCAAGGAATCGGGCGAGGACCTCGTCCCAGGCTTTGCTCACTATATAGGCACATACCTCGCGATATACTCTGGATGCAGCATGGTGGCGGCGCACTCCAGACGTTCGCCTCTTATGTTCTCAGGCTTTCTCTTCTCTCTCTCCGTAGAAACTGATCCGCCCGGACTTAACGTGCTTTCACACGCGACACGCGGCCACGCGCGACAGACAGACACGCGGTGCAGGGGTTACGTTTCGCGAATATTCAAAGCACCGTCGTGATCGGAATGCCGTTGATATCGTCGGAAGGCGTTGCGTATAAAACGCGTATTATAAATACGAAATATCGATTGCGAAAATTGTTTTGCGAAAGTCGCGGTATCTCGCGTCTTGTAATTGCAAATAACAGTGTTTTAATCTTTGGCACAAAACATTCTTAAATTACTATTAAAAAATATTTAATTTACTAATTTTTATAAATAAATAATCGTATACATGTTTTAAATAATTTTTCTCGAAGGGGGAGAGAAAAAGGATTATAAAAATTTGATTAATAATTAAATGAAAATAAATTCTGCTAAAATTAGACAACTCCAGTCAAACAATCTCTATTAATTGCTACAGTTGGAAAATTTGGCTTAAATTTGACATATATCGCATGTCCCAAAATATTCACACAAATTTTTGTGCTAATTTAACATAATGTGGATATGTTTAAATGGTGATGGACTCTAATACTATGTTAATATTTCAACACGAAATGAATGCAAACTTTATAATAATTTGAAATAAATTTTGTGTAATATCAATATATTTTTAATGATAAAATTAACTTAGAAAAAAAGTTATGACGGTTTGTAGTCATTCTCACTCCGATTATAAAATAAAATCATTATACAATAAAATATTTTTTTCTTGTAAATTTTAACAGATAAATTTTGTCACTATTATCGCAAATTATATATTGCAATAAATATTAAAATTGTTTACCTTTCATAAAAATAAGAACGACATTGCGATCACCAAAGCTTTTATAATTCAAAATTAATATTATTCAATTATAAAGATTTCTCGTAACAGAAAACATTTGATTTGCATTTTAACTTCATGTCTATTGATTGAAAACTCGGCGAATTAAAGTCGACATATTTATCATAAACCTGTAGCAATCGAAGGTCGATTAGTCGATTTCGCATATTCAAGCAGTAGATGTAGATTCAATGAAAGACTATAAAACACGCTCGACATATTTTTCTTTTTATGCTTATGTTAGCGACGAGAAATACTTCAGGAAATCAGCTCGACGCCACTCCCGGGACATTCGAAACCTTCGTGCGACTTAGAAACCGTCGTCGTCGTTGCTATCGACCTGCAACCGGTTTCTCGTTCCCTTTCATCGGTTCAGGCCGGCACGGCACCACGAGCTAGCCCAGGCTCTCTGCACACGTGCACGTGTGCAGACTGGCCGTGCACGGACACACGCGCACGCGAAATGCGATCTGTGTGTGTATTACTTGCTCCCGCTTTCGTTTCCATTGACTTGCGCGCGTGGTATTTTCGCTAATCTCGCTTCCAAGCGCGGAGAATGCTGTCGCATCAGCTGTTGTGCTGCATAAGCTTGGTATCACATTATTTATACTACGTATACTCCACAATCGAAGCGTATTACGTATAATTATGTATAACCGAGTGACATTTGTCACAAACTAAGAGAAAAACCATTGTGTGAAATTTGTGTCGTAAAGATAATGTTTAAATGTATTGTATTAATCTTGATTAAAAATCTTGATCTTAATTATTAAAATCTTTTAAATATTTAAATAAATATTTTTTTATAACAAAGATGGATTAAAAACTATATTTCTCTCCTTCTTTCTTTTCTACTTCCTACATGCTTGTCTATAAAATAAACTTATCTAAAAAAAATTTCATAATAGTTTCTATAAATTATAAATTATATTGGCAATGATAATAGTTAACTAGAGGGATTAATATAAAAAATAGTTTAGCTGAGGATATAGCTAAACGTTCTTTTTGGTTTAGATAAAAGATCTTTAGCGAATAAGAAAAAGATCTCAGATCTATCTGTATTTTCTAATCCAACAGTTTCTCGTATTTTTTTCTTTCTGCGCGATCATTCTTTTCCGTCCACGAGAAGAAAGGATAGAAAACGACCGGGTATCTCGCGGCATCTGCTAACTAAAAGGGCAAGATCTCCGCGTCGCTTTCCTATCGAGAACCAGCCCGGGTATTTGCATTCGTCCCTCTCTCGTACAGATGCCTCTAGCGTTAAACCGCATAATTAAGGACCCTCGCTACCGCGCACGTCCGTCCGTCCGTCCGTTTCCCGCTGCCAGTTACGTCGTCCCGGAAAGATCCGAGAGGGGTATCCGTGATATCGCGGAAGAATCGAGGATTGTGCCGTCAGTCAAACACGAGGGACGGCGACGTGTCCTTATGGAGGATCGCGCCTAGGATCTATACCTATGCAGATTCCTCCCGAGAGAAGTTCGATTCGCACACATCCGCGAGAAAGAAGAGATTTTCAGACAAGCAGCACAGAAGCCGCGACCTTAGAACGTCGATTAGACATCCGTGCTTCTGTCGAGGCGGTTGCACGAAACTTTTTCCGCATCTCATCGTCTCGGATAGATCGCTTGACGTGAATTCCGCGAGATCCTTTTTATTTATTTATTATTTTTTTTTTTTTTTTTTGATAGATGGTTTTAGTATTCCGATAACATTTCAATGCGCGAGATGTGTTCTTATGGAGGATCGTGTCTAGGATATATCCCTCACTTATTCCATATTTTTAATAATGTTATTTCGGACGGTGTGAAGTTAGCACCTCATATTCAAAAATCGAAAGTTTTATCAAGAGTTCCATTTGCACCCCATATAGTTCTATAGTTCCTGATAGGTTTTAAAAATAGTTCCGGCGAAAAACCTAAAAAAATTGCATTTTGAAAATATGAGGTGCCAACTTCCCGTGGCACCGCAAAATGCGAAAAATGCCATTTAAATTATCGTATCTTATAGTTCTCGAAGAGTTCTACAGTTCCTGATAGGTTTTAGCAATAGTTCCGGTCTCTAAATATTTTTAAACAATTTTTGAATCTCAGAGCTGGCACCCCATCTTCCGCTAAAAGTGGCCAGAACTTTTTCATTTTTGACTTTACAGCTTCGAACCTTAAGAATAATCGATAGAACTCTTTGGGGTGCAAATAGAACTCTCAACAGAACTCCGAAATTCTGAAAAAAATTTTACTCCCTTGGGAGTTAGAAATTTTCTAGAAGCGTATAGCTAAAAGTGGCCAGAACTTT
>NW_021852967.1:65164-68082 GCF_003651465.1 Formica exsecta | reverse complement strand
TCATCTTTGGTTTCACAGCTCAGGACGTTAATAATAATCGATAGAACTCTTCGGGGTGCAAACGGAACTGTCATCAGAACTCCGAAATTCCGAAACAAATTTTAGAAATTTTCTAAGAGCGTAAAACTAAAAGCGGCCAGAACTTTTTCATCTTTGGTTTCACAGCTCAGGACGTTAATAATAATCGATAGAACTCTTCGGGGTGCAAACGGAACTGTCATCAGAACTCCGAAATACCGAAAAAAATTTTAGAAATTTTCTAAGAGCGTATAATTAAAAGCGGCCAGAACTTTTTCATCTTTGGTTTCACAGCTCAGGACGTTAATAATAATCGATAGAACTCTTCGGGGTGCAAACGGAACTGTCATCAGAACTCCGAAATTCCGAAAAAAATTTTAGAAATTTTCTAAGAGCGTAAAACTAAAAGCGGCCAGAACTTTTTCATCTTTGGTTTCACAGCTCAGGACGTTAATAATAATCGATAGAACTCTTCGGGGTGCAAACGGAACTGTCATCAGAACTCCGAAATTCCGAAAAAAATTTTAGAAATTTTCTAAGAGCGTAAAACTAAAAGCGGCCAGAACTTTTTCATCTTTGGTTTCACAGCTCAGGACGTTAATAATAATCGATAGAACTCTTCGGGGTGCAAACGGAACTGTCATCAGAACTCCGAAATTCCGAAAAAAATTTTAGAAATTTTCTAAGAGCGTATAACTAAAAGCGGCCAGAACTTTTTCATCTTTGGTTTCACAGCTCAGGACGTTAATAATAATCGATAGAACTCTTCGGGGTGCAAACGGAACTGTCATCAGAACTCCGAAATTTCGAAAAAAATTTTAGAAATTTTCTAAGAGCGTATAATTAAAAGCGGCCAGAACTTTTTCATCTTTGGTTTCACAGCTCAGGACGTTAATAATAATCGATAGAACTCTTCGGGGTGCAAACGGAACTGTCATCAGAACTCCGAAATTCCGAAAAAAATTTTAGAAATTTTCTAAGAGCGTATAACTAAAAGTGGCCAGAACTTTTTCATCTTTGGTTTCACAGCTCAGGACGTTAATAATAATCGATAGAACTCTTCGGGGTGCAAACGGAACTGTCATCAGAACTCCGAAATTCCGAAAAAAATTTTAGAAATTTTCTAAGAGTGTATAACTAAAAGTGGCCAGAACTTTTTCATCTTTGGTTTCACAGCTCAGGACGTTAATAATAATCGATAGAACTCTTCGGGGTGCAAACGGAACTGTCATCAGAACTCCGAAATTCCGAAAAAAATTTTAGAAATTTTCTAAGAGCGTAAAACTAAAAGCGGCCAGAACTTTTTCATCTTTGGTTTCACAGCTCAGGACGTTAATAATAATCGATAGAACTCTTCGGGGTGCAAATGGAACTCTTGATAAAACTTTTGATTTTTGAATATGAGGTGCTAACTTCACACCGTCGTTATTTCGATCATCAAGAACGATAGATATTACAGAGTACATTTTGTGTATGTGTGGTTTTATGTAATAATTTTTCTCAATTATTTTATTTAATTAATTCCCTTAATTATTTCTTTAATCTCAATTTTTAAATCAGTGCACGATGTGTTCTTATAAGGGATCGTGTCTAGGATCCATCCCTCGCTTATTTTATATTTTTAATAATGTTATTTCGATCATCAAGAACGATAAATACTTAAAAGAACATTTTGTGTATGTATAGGTTATTTAATAATTTTCCTGAATAATTTTATTTAATTAAATCTCTTAATTATCTCTTTCCTTTAATATTTTCTTCCTAATCCGAATTTTTAAGTCATTTAATATTCAAATTTAAAAGATCTACAGTTAGCAATATAACAGCTTAGAGAGATTATTTTTATATTTTACTTTTCGAGAAAAATGCGAACAATCGGCCTGTTTGTCTTCGACGATAGTGCTAAAGTGTCCCTAGTACATATGTTATATACATCTCTGTCTTATCTCCGAGGACGCAGACTTTTTGCGTCTCTGTTTCGACGTATTCTCCCATGTCAGCTAGGGGTTTTTACACGCGCGACACGAGCGAATTCTCTTCATTCGCGAAACGTCCGGTGTGGTCCGTCGAAGGAGCGCCGAGAAACAGCGGCGATCCGAAAAGAAGCGAGAGATCGAGAGCGCGCGGTCCAGAGGCGCGGTGAGAGAAGACCACCCGGTGGCTGTTTTCCCGCAGCCCACGTGTAAGCGATTTACAGCAATCCGGATCCGCGCGTCGGCTTAAGACGGTTACTTCCTGAGGCGCGAGAGAGCACAAACAAGGATCCTTGTTCGTGCCGATGGCGGCGACTTTTCCCAAGAGCCACGCATCTATTAATCATGCTCTCTGCTACTATCCTTTCGTCTCCCTCAGCGTCGACGTTAAGAGAACGCGCTTCTTCGTCTGATAAATGGCAATGAGCGCGCCTTATACACGCGTCGATTGATTAATAATTCCTCTCCAACCGTGAAACGATCATGGGAAACTCGCGTTTTCGCCGGGTCCGCGAAATTCGGCTGGCGTCCGATTCATTATCCGCGAATCTCACTAGAACCATTCGAAGTCTTATAGCTAAACTAGAAATTTTATATGGAGATTTCATCGAATAAAACAAGTTGAGTTGTGCAAATTAAAAACTTGCACATTGCTTCCTCATCATTTTATCTTACAAAGCTTAAGCTGTTTTAATCATGCGGTTTTTTCAATTTTTGCTTCCTCATAGAGGAAGCTATGTGAGTAAAATAAAAATTAAAATGAATTCTTTCACTAATCCTCACTAAATTCAATATCAAACATCCTTTAATAATATTCTATTCATGTAAAAAAATTTAATCCGATATCTCAAATTTTCTGAAAGTTACAGCATGTAAAAACATTTTTCAAAAATTTCAAAATTTTATAAAAAATGAACCCTTTCACCG
>NW_021852967.1:64123-64539 GCF_003651465.1 Formica exsecta | reverse complement strand
ACATACATACATACATACATACATACAGACATTTTTTAGGAATATGATTTTCCGACGTTTTGGAACATTCTAAACACATTGGCATAGAAAACTCGAAAAAAAATTTTGTCACGTAAACAAAGCTTCCTCTATGAGGAAGCAAAAATTAATATAGTTATGATTATTTAATAATGTAATATTTTGATATTATACAGCCGATAATGATTGCTTGCACACAAATGTTAAAAATAGTGCAATTTTATATGAATCAATTTATTTTTATAAAATTTTTAAAAATGCAATTCAATCGAAATTTTTCTTCCGAAATGCCGATATTTAAATTAAATGATTATTCGCATTGTCAGTTAACGAAATGATTAAATATACTCGTGACATTTTGCGATGCATCATCCAAATGAATTTTACTGACCCTCCCC
>NW_021852967.1:62361-63127 GCF_003651465.1 Formica exsecta | reverse complement strand
TCCCGCCACGCCCCCCCCCTCTCCCACGGTGCATTTTTTAATATTTTTTCATCAAAATCGACTGTCTCTATTTTAAAGTATGCTTTTTTCTCCAATTATTATCATGGCCGATATTTCGATCGGCAATCAAAAGAGGAGTCGGTAGCAGAATCTTGCGTTAAATTCGTGCCGGTTCTCTCGTCGTCAATTAAACACAAAACGGCGATCTTTACGCTCGGTAACGCGAGAGCGATCGTGGAATTTATGCCATTAATTTTCACCATAACGGCCAGCATCCGATAACGAACGGCGTAGTCGCGACGACTACGCCTTTTACACACAATCAGCGTCGTGGAACGATGCCTTGATTAATTTTTCACGCGGTCAGCGAAGCCTATATATGTCTGATGAAAGGCCGGGGCCCCCCTTGGCAGACACGGCCTGTTGGCTCATATTACATGCTCGCGCGACGGAACAATCGAAACCCGTACTTACAAAGCTAACATTCCATTAAACGCTCCGGCTACCGCGCCTTGTTAATTAATTGTTTCAGTATATGCAATCAATAATTGGAGAAGTATTTTTAGTTGAATTGGAGATTCAATTGTGATTGAAACATACAATTCATATGAAAGGAGCATATAACTAGAGTTATATCCTTTCAATATTGAATCATTTATAATAAATTTCATTTTAATTATTTTTCACATTTTTAGCTAGTTTTTTGTTTTACTTCTGTAATAATTTTTATATAACTTTATCAAAAATTATTAATCATTTATATATA
>NW_021852967.1:50174-56547 GCF_003651465.1 Formica exsecta | reverse complement strand
TTTGAGAACAGTTAGTTTTTTCACGTCTTTATTCATTTTCTACTATTACGTGCTATTTTAGTTTAAAAAAATTTATTTTATTTTCATAAAAGAAAAAGATTTTTATTTTTTATTTTTATCGTTTTTTCAAGAAATTTATTAAGTTTCATTTTCTTTTTATTTCATTATCTTTTCACCTTTTGCTCTTCCTTTGTATCAGAGGTTTTTGAGCGATAACTTCTTAAGGAAGCATTTTTCGACATGTTTTTATAGGAAATTTTTTGTTCAGAATTAAATTTCCTATAAGATCTCAAAGTCTGGCTGGAACGTTCGGGGCCACCCTGTATACAATGAAAAGATTTATATATAATTTATATATCTTATAGAATTTATTCAAATGGAATATATATACAAAATAATTCTTTTGGCACTGATATTCTTTTTTCTTTGTGCGCTGTATATATTCAAGCTCTCAATATAATAAAGAGAACTTTATTTACTTCGCGAACACCGTTATTTCTGGGAATAAACGATACGCGGCTATAGGCGCGAACGGAAGGATTATCCGGAAGTTACGTCAGGTCCTCTTTCCAAGCGGCGTCGCGCCGGCGGTGAGTCTTTCCTCAACTTGGCGTACATATAACGAGGAAGAATCCCCGTGTTAACGTCTTTCGCAACTCTCGTAAGTGAGAAACACCGTTTCCAGCGAATCCCATCGAGAGAAGCTGGCGAACCTCACGCTGCGAACGTGCACGCATATACATACGAGCGCTCTTACTTGTTTTCCAAGCATGTGAATCACCAAGCGTCGACTTATCAACCGCCTTCGCTCCCACAAACGCGGTCGCCCGCGATCTTGCCGAACGATAACGCATGCTTCGCGCTTTCACGCTGATTGGCCGGCTCGACTTTAATTGGGCGTCTCAATCTCAAGCGCGAGAAGCGGTCTCTCTCAATTCGGTTTTTTTCTTTTTCTTTCTTTTTATTATAAATCGTCGTATTATATGCGCCGTCGAGTCGACATTGCATTAGCTGGTGAATGGAATTTACGACCAAAATGTCGCGATCATTTGCGCCGAGTCGAGCCCCGTACTTTTGACACTTTCTCATTAATTAGCAATCCCGCCGATAAGGCGATTGCGTAATCGTGGAAATCTCAGTTCGCTCCTGCGATATCTCACTCGCAGATTGGAGCAACTTTTGCCCGGGATAATTAAGACACTACCGTTAATACCAAATGCAAATCGTGTTTTTTCGACTGCGATATGAAATCTTCGCACACCGTGTGTATCTTTTATACGATTTATCATAAATGTTTTTCGACTTTAATTTCTCCAGAGGCTAAAGATAAGATTTTACGGAAAATTTATGCGCGATGTAAAATGGATTATTTATAATCACTCTGAAACGCGGTCGAAGTATGAAACTCGGCCGAGCGTAATCGAACACAGTCGGCGAGGCAAATGGCGAATGCACGCATGTTACAATCGCAACGAACGCACCGTACGCACCGTATATTGTAATTGTATTGCGGAAGAAAGTGGCCGGGGCCGCCGGTAATTTTATCGCGAATTCATTCCCTACGCGAATAATAAAGTCGCATCCCCCGAAGTTCGTGCGGACGCGGATAAAATCCACGACTCGATTTCCCGGAAAACGCGACCCCTTCCCCCCTCCCTCATCTTTCGTCGCCGTACTCTCTACGAAAACGTGACTTTCTCATGTCCCACCCGCGTTCTTGCACATACAGTACCATTGTGTAATGGTCCTTGAACCAACATCGACCAGCAGCTGGTCGAGAGTCTCCCACGCCCTGCCGTCAAACGGCACGAATCCTTGCTGGATTCCCAGGATTTAAGGATTTTGCGTGTTTTTTTTTTTTTTTATTTCATTTTACAAAAGCAGTGCGATTATGTGTTTCTGATATGAGTTTTTAAGGAAAATTATGAGTTAACGCGGTAAAGAGACTTTTAAAATACTGTTGTCAATTTCTTTTCATTATCATGGGAACAAATGTCTGAGAAGTTGAATGCCACGTAAAGTTGATTGCGGGTATTCGTATATTTAATAATAATCTCCATTATCAATCTTTGGCACAAAACATTTTTAAATTACTATTAAAAAATATTTTGTTTACTAATTTATATAATAAATAATCGTATACATGATTTAAAAAATTTTTCTTGGGAAAGGAGGAGATTAATAGGTAATTAAATTTAAAATTAAATATAAATTTAAAAAGATTTAATAGATAATTAAAAGAAAATAGATTAGATAATTTCAATCAAACAATCTCTATTAATTTCTACACAATTGGAAAATTTAGCTGAAATTTAACGTATATTGCATGTTCCAAACGATCCATACAAATTTTTGTATTAATTTAGCATAATATAGATTTATAGATATGTTAAATGGTGACGTTAATAATGTGTTAATATTTCAACACAAAATGAATGCAAACTTTATAATAATTTGAAATAAATTTCGTGTGAAATTAACATATTTTTAACGATAAAATTATAACTTAGAAAAAAAGTTCTTGACGGTTTGTAGTCACTCTCACTCCTATTATAGAATAAAATCAACAGTTTTTTTCTGTAAATTTTGACAGATAAATCTTGTCATTAATAATACGGAACATATCTATTGTGTAAAATTAAAAATATGTGCACATTATGTTATTTTTACACTTTTTTTAGCTGTTCTAATAATTTCACATTTGAGTTCGTTTAACATAACAGCAATACGTTAAATTGCCACATGAATGTGTTAAATATTTAACACAAAAATTTTAACCGGCATATTTTTTAACGAGGAAACATAAATTTTCCAATGTAATCCTTGGATCTTGTACATCAAAGGATTCTCAGCAATTCAGCCCCTCGATCAAATGTCACATTGTTAGATACCCCGGTACGAGTCACGGTTATCCAAGCGTTTCCTCCTCCGTAACGTTTTGTTTCCCCATAATAATCGCGCGCGACACTCGTCAATCATCACCGTCGGTCGTGCATTTCCGTCAAGCTTGGCCGGGCGAGCAAGTGAGCGGCTACAACGGAACGGGCAACGGGCTCGTCTCTCCGTTCGTTCCTCCCTCCCTCTCCTTTCTATCCGCGCCCCTTTAACGACGAAACGATCTCACGCATGCCGTATAGCTACGCCGAGGAATCCGCCGAGAATATCGACGACGATCGCGCGTGTAATCGCATCGATGCGAAAGCACGTCACGCCGTTTGATCGCGGCTGTACTCGTCTCGGGGGGCGTCGAACCATGTAAACCTTATGTTACACGCACTTTCTGCGCGCGAGCATAATCACGCCCCGTAGTCTCGTTTAGCGTTAAATCAGATTGTCCGATCCCGATCTCGTCCCGACATTAAACGCGATCTCCACGTTAGACGAATAAAATGTGAAATATATCAGCGACGTAAGTGTTGCAATTTGCGAGATTATATAAGCATCAGGGAGAGTTCCAATTTTATATTTTTAAGTTATGATCCTAATAATATCACGTGCATTATTCGTACGACTTCATGAAAATATATCGTAATAAATCGCATATACAGGGTGTCCCATTTTAATTTATCTCTCCCCCTCTCAAAATTTTTTTGTTTTTGATTGTAGAACAAAAGTTGTTCAGCTTCAGACAAAAGTTGTTTGGCTTGAAGAGGGTCATCTGATGATGATCTTCATTTGACCTTGGATCAAAGTCCAGAGTGTTATTTCAAGATCAACTTTATTTTTTTAAGTAGAATCCTCTATTTTTTATTGCATATTGTTATAGTCCTTCTTGAGACCTTTTCAAAACACTATAATAAAGTATTTTTTCATTAAGTATTTTTCGAGTTATTTTATATCTTAATCTGCCATGATATAAAATACAAGATATTTTATTTTCGATAATTTTACTGTAATACTTTTATGCGCAGAATAATGAGATGAATCAATTGGTGTAAAAACAAAAACAAATAATTGTTTAAAAAAATACATTGTAAATAATCATACTTTTTCTTAAAAACAATTATTTTTTGAATTAAAATTAAAATGGGACACTCTGTATATGCTTCGTTGAAACTTTATATTTAATTTCAAAATATGTTTCGTGCATAAATACAATTCTTATAAATTTATACCTGTGTCGCGACGATGAAAATTAGCATTATCGTGCAAACCGCACGTCAATGAGATAACGGCGCTCCGATTGGTCGTTCCAACTTTCTTCGCGACATCCCGAAGAAACTCGGCGACCACTGACCGCATGGCAAACTCTGTCTTTCAATTAGCATTATTCTGAACATACGCGAAAAGGGACTTCGCGTCAATTAGCGGGCGCTTAGCTAATGCAGCAGCGAATCAGATTGAAACCGGTCGCGCCAATCTCTCCATTTCTCACGCGGCTGCTGTATCTGTGTTCTTTCTATCACTCGATGAGTATTTCGTCTGAGAGAGAACGGGGCGCGTCCTTTTGAAGTATGCTTCCTGTGTCGTGCTTTTATTAGCAAATTAAGAGGGTCCCCTCTCCCCTGGCCCCAACATTGCATGCCACAATGGACCCGTATATTGTTTGCAGGACCGAATTTCTCGGAACGTCTCGTCATGAGATGAAGGATGCTCGCGTGTCGCCGCCTTTGTGTAATTTTTCGATTTAACTTCGATGCTATAGTTTCCTACGAACTTCTTCTGGGTCAATGTACGCTTTCTCGATGATCCAATAAGTTCATGCCGCCGAGTTTCCATGTGATTTTCAAGTAATAAATTTATTTAACGTAGTATTGAAAACATTTTGTCAAATATATATGCTATTTTTGATCAAATTTGATGCAAATTTCTTACGAAAAAAAAAAATGGTGTCAGATCGATAAAGAATAAATAAAAAATAAATAAGAATAAATTAAATTAGATATATCGATTATATATATTTTTTTAAAGTAAGATTAATTAAAAAATATGACATGTATGAGGAATTTGCAGTTATTATTCGAATTGATCACATACGGTGCATGCACGAAATTTTCTTCTTTTTTGGTCTTGTGACCGTTCTGGGTCGTGGAGGACCTTTGTACGATTATCGATTGCCAGGTGCGTTTTCGATAAGTCCCCGAGCGTGACGGAACACGTTGGGAAAGGGTGGCATTTTGTTTTCAGGGTGGATAGTACATTTCTCCGTTCGTTTCTTTAGTCGCTTAAGAACCTAAAAGTTATTAAGTATTCATCTAAAATTATTTTGGAGACCGTGAGATTACAAATTACATAATATATATAGAGAGAAAAAGTGAAGACGCTCTTTTATAATAACATATACATTTGTATGATTTCGGGGTGAACATAAATTTACAATGATATAAAATTTTCTATTTCACGTTTATGTATAAATTTATGTCAGCATTATATAGGTTTTCCTTATATGGGGTGCGTGCGTCTTTCAAAAATATCTCTGTGGATAAAGAAAGCTCCAGGAGTCCTTAGATTTATGTAATGCGGCGAATCGTTGTATTCAAATCGCCAACCTTGCGGGACATAATTACGCTTAAACGACGAGAGCTCGTCCCGAGATAATTACGAGCAATTGGTATCCACATGACTTAAATCGAAACGTGAATATAATAAATAACAGTTAATATGGAACACATGTACCTGCATATAACGTATTTTACATTCGCTTAATTTGATCGTATTTTTTACTGTTTAAGTTATAAATATCATTTTCAAAAACAAGATATCAGGTATACCTTATTTTTATGTTATTACATTCGATATAATTCGATACAAAAGCATCAATCTTTGTGTTGTAACAGTTTTTTTCTTCGTGAACTTGTCATTGAATTAATTCGATTGCAAATATTAAAATACATTTTTTATTGCCGTCTTATTAAGTCAATATTATAAACACACAATTATTTAAAAAGAATTATATTTAATATAATTTTCTAACAGAGTATTTACTCTCTAGAAAAACACGGAAAACCTGAAATTCTCAAGGATTTCATTTGTACCTGGAAAAATCAGGGAATTCTCGTGGAATTTTAATGGGATTTAGGGAATTTCTTAAACAAAATCCTCTCTTTGATAATTTTGCTCTTATATTGTAAACAGTGGGCAAGCCAAGTAAATAATGCGTTTAAAATATATTATAAATATATATCTATAATTGTTTATATTCAATATTTTAACAAAATACTAAATGAAAATTTTATATGCAAGCTATAAATCAGTGCTGGGCGAAAGTTATTCAGTTTTTTCAGTATATTTATAAATCTAATACTAAAACTTAAGAGGCTCTAGTGTTTTTCCTTCGTATGAGTGAAAAACATTAGAAAATGCGTACAATAAAAAAACTTATTTTAGAAAGTTGCATCCAAAAAGAATCTCTAAAAAAATTTTCTTTATCTGG
>NW_021852967.1:47401-49218 GCF_003651465.1 Formica exsecta | reverse complement strand
CCCCGTGTGTGTGTGTGTGTGTGTGTGTGCGCGCGCGCGCGCGCGTGCTTCCTGTCCGTGCATGTACTTTGGTATATTTCAGTGCTGGGATTTAGATGCAACTTTCGGCCGGATTTCTTGACTCACGCCTACGGTTCCCTCTCTTACTGCTCGCTCCTTAGCAACGCAGCGCCGAACGGCCGTAACTAAGGAGCGCGTCACTAGTCTCAGGAACGTGTGTGTCACAAATGTAATAACGCAATAGCCTAGTGCCCTAGTAGCAAAACTGCTCATTAAAATTTTCTATTTAATACTTTATTTCTATTATTAATACTATTATTAATTCTATTATTAACTTCATTTCTATTATTAGTAACTATTATTACTATAGTATTAATAACTAAAATAATTATTATTCTATTATTAATTACGTATGTTCTGTAACAATTTAAAATATTTATGTTTTATTTAAAGTTTAAATAAAACAAATATTTTAATAATAGAAATAAAGTATTAAATAGAAAATTTTAATGAGCAGTTTTGCTACTAGGGCACTAGGCTATTGCGTTATTACATTTGTGACACGCACGTTCCTGAGACTAGTGACGCGCTCCTTAGTTACGGCCGTTCGGCGCTGCGTTGTTAAGGAGCGAGCAGTAAGAGGGGGAACCGTAGGCGTGAGTCAAGAAATCCGGCCGAAAGTTGCATCTAAATCCCAGCACTGCTATAAATACTTATCTTACGAAAGTTATTCAGTTTTTTCAGTATATTTATAAATCTAATACTAAAACTTAAGAGGCTCTAGTGTTTTTCCTTCGTATGAGTGAAAAACATTAGAAAATGCGTACAATAAAAAAACTTATTTTAGAAAGTTGCATCAAAAAATTTTTTAAACATTTTTTTTACCTGAACTTTTGAACAAAAATACCTGGAGGAAGATCAAGGAATTTTTTTACAAGATTTGAATAGACACCCTGGTCCAGAAACATTGCAGACATTTTTCGAGATTGTAAATATATTCTCAACACTCATGTGTATTACTCGAAATATAACATTCCTGTGCAACCATAGGGGACGGAACATTTCAACAAGTAGCTTTGCAGGTCAGCTGTGCAACATTGCAAAAGTCTCTGTCATTACATCCAGCGTTGACTAAATAACATAATGAGCGGGGAGATACGTGTCATGCGTAATTACACGTGCGGATCGTCGATTTCGATCCTACGTTTTTTTTTTCTTCTTCTCGCATCGTCGATTCACGATATAATGGTCGACCGTAAAAAATGTGACATGCGACAACGATAACAGGAGAAATCAGTACAATTTGGCTGTCGTTAATCGCCGAAGCTCGCGATATTTTTCTCCGCTTTTTACGCTCGTTATTTCGATAATTTGTCTCCCGCTCTCGTTATTTTCGTTCGCGGACGCACGTACTTATATGGTGATCGGCGACGAATTATCGCGGCAAGATTGCGCTCGGCGGGCGATTGTCGCTGCCGATGGCGCGCAAAAACTGTCTTGGTGGTCCGCGCCAGAGTCACGAAGAATACCTCGACGTATCCTGTCAGCGGCAGGTGCGAGATACGAAGGTAAACCAACGACGTTTTCACCGTGACTCACGGTCCCCCTGACGGGAAGCGTTTCTCCAGCGGGGGGTTGCTTTGACATTCATGCGAGATACGAAGATAGTCGTGAGCGGTCGCGAAATTTTTAGATTATTGTAATTATAATATTATTATTACTGTAATATTATTATAATATAATTATATAGATTATTATAATATAATTATAATATTATATTTATATTATTAATAATATTATATTTATATTACAGTAAT
>NW_021852967.1:42870-47312 GCF_003651465.1 Formica exsecta | reverse complement strand
TATTATAATTATATATTATTACTGTAATATAATTATAATATTATCACTGTAATATAAATGTAATATTATTACTGTAATACAATTGTAATATAATTATTACAATAATTACAATTATTTTTAGATCACACACACATAGTAAAATATAATCTACTTATAAAATAAATTTTATAAATAGAACGAAGACACTACATTTAGGAAAAATGTTATTTAAATTGAGTTAGATTAAATTTGTTCTAATAAAGGAAAAATAGATTGAAAAAAATCTAGTGATAAATTCTTTTTAAATATATGTGTATAAGTGTTATCTTTATTCACGCGTATATAGATATTTATATTGCGCGCACGTCGGTCACGAAAGAATCGTCAGACGAGTACTTAATCGTGCGTTGGTATTTGGGGTCAATAAGGCAAAGGAGAGAGAAAGAGAAGGGGCGAGATGGAAAGGGATCCGACGAGATGATACTGGGAGAGAGAAAGAGAGAGAGAGAGAGAGACAGTAACGTAGATTCACTAACAGAGAATGTGCATGTGTATTGATCCTTGAACCATCTCTACCTCGGATCAACGTGTTCGCATCCAACACCTTTCTCCTCTGCTTCATCTCGCCCCTCCCTTGTCGAGAATCTTTCTCTCTCTTTCTCTCTCTTCGTCCTCTCATCCCGCTTCCATCTCTTCCCTCTCCGTTTTCGCGCGCGCCTCCCCGTGATAATAATTATCCGTTCGAGACTCTCGCGTAGCCAAAGTCACGATCTTTCTTCTTGCCACTTCCCCTTATGCAGGTTACGTTCGAGATTGAGTATCGAGAGGTATCTTGCAATCGATTATATATATATATATATATATATATATCTTTCTCTCTTGCCACGCCCGCCTTACCGTCAATTTTACCTTAGCGTATTATATCCGCGGGACTTTTAATTAATTCTTAATACACTTCTCATTGGCAGCATTTTGTACTACAATCTGCATGATTAATCAGTTTCTTTGATCTCTTATATGCTATAGATATATAACAAAGCCTATTTGCATTTGCAGCAGTTGGAATTAATTAACCATATGAATATTGTACAGCTATCCGTCAGATTACAGAGTGTCCGTCTATAAATGTCGGAAAAAAATACATTGTAAATAATTGCATACTTTTTGTTAAAAACAATGATTTTTTTTATACTAATTGATTTGTCTCATGATTCTGTACATAAAAGTATTATGGTGAGATTATAGAAAACTAAATATTTTACGAAATATTTTATATTTTATCAAAATATGTCAAATTAAGATATAAAATAACTCGAAAAATACTTAATGAAAAAATACTTTATTATAGTGTTTTGAAAAAGTCTGAAGAAGGGCTATAAGAATATGCAATAAAAAATAGGAGGTTCCATTTAAAAAAAACGATGATGACCTTTATAACTTGAAAAAGTTACGAGTAAAAAGAATTTTTATGTTTGCTTTATTGCGGACTAAAAACTGTGCTAATTTCTCTTATTAAACTTTCTTGTAACTTCAATCAGTTGTAAGATATTTGCACGGACATTTATGGACGGACATCCTGTATAATATATATTTTTATATAATGATATACTTTCTATACTATAATATACATATATGTGCATATATACAAACTTTTTGTAAATTTAGTCTTTTTATATCCAAAGTCTAGACTTTTATTTTTGCAAAAATTCGTCACTTTATAAGAAATCTAATCGTAAGCTCTTTTGTAAAAAAAAAAAAAAATAATTTTATAAAAAGCTTACACATATGCGAATGTATACATATATCTTTATCAACTTTTGCTTACTAATTACTTAAATTAATAAAATTATTTTACAAGCTTATTAACAAAAATTGTTCGAAAATTTTGTGTATTAAAAATTCACAAAATCATGCATTAAAATATTTCTTAAAAGTCCTTATTAAGGATGCAGCATCCAATAAAAGGCTTTTTATTAATTATTTAGTAAGATTTATATTCTAAATAAATTCTAAATTCTAGATTCTAATTCTAAATTCTAAATAAATTATTTATATTTTGAATAAATTCTATAAAAATGGCAATATACAGTCGGATTATTATTATATAAATATAAAGTAACGGTGTTTAATATAATTCCTCCCTTTTTCTTTCTTTCTCTCAGTACATACTTGCGTGCCGATTATCACTACAGCTTCTCAGTGCTTCGCTGTAGGTATAAACTAATTAACTTACGTGCCCGGTTCCTTTGCATAATGGCCAGGTCTGCGGGAACCTTATGCTCTCGTATGTACCGGAGGAGGGCTCCGGGCAGGCCAACTCTCGCGTATCCCCTCGCAAGTATTGTTCGGTCGTGCCCCGCGGCGATACCCGTGCATGAATATAGATACGTTCCTGCACACACGTTATGCGTACTTATTCATAACGTACGCCGGCGACTGGCATGCCCGGCCGACGTCGACTTTATTATCGTGAGGCCCAAGAACACAGGGGATACGCTAAGTGTAATGGCCCTAGGCTGAGGCCTTACATCGACCTAGAAGGGCTCGGACTTCTTCGAGCTATTCACGGCCAACCGCGATCATGATTTGCAATTTTGTACATATCCAGAGATTATTTCGTTCTCACGTTTAGGAAGAGGCCGATCGTTATAAATTGTGGAATGCGTCGCGAAATATATTTTACTTTTCAGCAGAATGACTCAGTGTTGCTCGTTTGTATTCAGGAATTTGGAATAGATTTTATTTTGGTGAAAATTTAATCGTAATATTAACGAATAAATATTTTTTATTTTTATTCGATTCAAAGTATGTGAGAAACTGATGGAAATTGTGAATGAAGATCGATGAGTGGAAAATTGACACAATTCATTTCCCACGTGCCGTCACGTCGACAGAGTTTCCATTCAGAAAACGACAAGCTGTTTGAGGCCGATTGAAATTTACATTTGATATTGCCCAATTGACGATGTGTGAATTACTCGTGTAATTACATGGGCGGATATAATAAGCGCACGCGAATGATTCTCACGAATTCCGTGTCTCGGAACAATAATCGATCACGATGACTAGTAAATTTACGTACGTGTATTAATTCAGTCACGCTAAATGAGATTTGAACAAGTCCGTATTCGTTTTTATTCAGGCAGTAATTTCTTTTCCTTCATCGTAATATGACGTACATTCTAAGACATTCTCTGTGATATCTAATGTAAGTTAGTTTCTCCGAGTTCGTAAGAGTACTTAACCTTTTCGGTATGTCGGAGAAAGTATAAATTAATAGATTTGTTAACTAAATGCTCTGTAAAAATCTCATTTATTACGCTAAACAAATATATGGTAAATATTATAAGCTCTCTCAAGGTATCTTTAAAATTCTTTAAAAAAAAAAAAAAAATTATTTAGAATGAATAAATCGTAAACATTTGTCGATTTTTCATTGCGACTTTATAACTACCTTAATATTATAAAAATTAATTTCTTTATATTGTGTAAAATGAGAGAATAATTTAATCATTGTGTAAAAGCTTTTTTATTAATTTTTATAAATAGAAAATATATACAAAAGGATACGTTTAAGAAATTTTTCTTCTCGTCAAATTAATATCGCGACGACCGCGCGTGGGTTTAAATCCGCGAGATATTGAATTGCTCTGCCCTCTTTATTAATTATCTGCCATAAATCAAAACTCTCGTGCTGATCTTCATTGGGGATTAGCTTGCACAGCGAGTTACTTAACTGCCGTAAGGTATGAACTTTCTCTTTCTTCGGCGGGGCATAGTACGTGTAATACACATTGTTGAAAATTGCAGCAAGTTGAGAGTATACTACGTTCACTCAACACACATATTAAAATGTATAATAGAATGTTAAATTAATTTCGCAAGAAATCTGTGAAAGAGAGAGAGAGAGAGAGAGAGAGAGAGAGAGAGAAGGGGGAAAGTCGTGTATTCTTTATTATTGTATATTTTATTATTATATTTATTTTATTATTTTTATTATTATTTTATTATTATTTTTATTAAAGAAAAGTTATGAATTTAACATACTTTATTATTACACACAATAAATGATTTGTTTAATTCTTCGCTTACCTGATATTTTCAAAATACATTATATATTAGCATTTGACAAAATAGAGCAATGCATAAGTTGTAATTTGTTTTAAGCCTTTTACAATTCTCATGAAAGAAATGTATGCCCAGACTTTCTGTGTCTTTGCTTGCTTTGTATCAGATAGCTGATACTCCTTTCTTGACGCGATAACCGAGAGTAAGAAACGCACGTGTGAGATAAGACGTGACAATATTTGACGCTATGCCAAGAACGTTATTTACTCGCGGTTCTTTTATAAATTCCAGTTTCAGGATTAGCGAGAAATCCTCTACCGGATGTGTGAAATAGTTTCCGGTTATGCTTTTAGGAAATTGGAAAAAATAAATTAAAAAAAGATAATTATATATAT
>NW_021852967.1:21194-33817 GCF_003651465.1 Formica exsecta | reverse complement strand
GATAAATATTTAAATATTGTATTTATTAATTATTACTACATTTTCAAGTAGATTCGTTTTTTATCTCTTTTAATTTATCGAATCTTGAAAGAAAACTAACAATATAAAATTGAGTTGAGATAAATATTGTATTTATTAATTATTACTACATTTTCAAGTAGATTCGTTTTTTATCTCTTTTAATTTATCGAATCTTGAAATTGGATTTGAAAACTAACAGGGAGCTCTCAGATTATCTCCCTTTATATTTTTCTCTTAGCATTTTATGTCTGTTACACGAATCTGATAGGAAGTTGAAGTTGTATAATGCTCGCTAGACGAAACAGTCGCGTCGCCGTCGTTCCCTCACGAGCAGCTCACGTCACTTTCGAACGTGAGCAGAATTTCGAGGGGATCGTCTAACAACGGATTTAAAAAAGCTAGTGGTCATTTTTTATGTTAGCCATGAGATGCCTGACCGCTTCGCATGCTCGTCAAGGACTTAGCCAATTGCTTACGCAAGGAGATAGGAAAAATCTCATGATTATACTTAATAAATTTTTTAATTAGTCGTAATATGTATTAGTCATAAATATATAGTTTGTAATATGTAATATTTTTTTTGTTGCGATTTTTTGAAATATTTATATGTATATAGACTTCTCTCTTTGATGGATCGCGATGGTGTTAAATTGTTTCCGGGATTGAAAAATCGTCATGTCTCCTCCTTATACGTATATAATTGCTAAGATAAATGCACCTGGCGCTGCAAACATCCCACGTGTATACGCAGATCTCGCACATAACTGTACCTTCGGTTCTTTGAAGAACCCCGAAGATACTTTTAACGCTTCACCGATTCGTAATCGTTGCGTTGTAAGCGCGCCATAGGTTACCGTGCGTTCATTAAAGGACTAACCTCGTAATAACTAACGATTCGCAAATCAATGTACCGTTGTGGAATTCTGTTATTTATCTCGCGCTCGTCTTTTCTTTTTTCGAATCCGCGAGGAAATGAGATTTATAATTATTGCGGCTGATAGGCAAAATTCCGTCTGTGTTTCATTCCACACTCGATTTTCCATTTGCTTTTTCTATTTAAATGGCTTTCGAATTTACGATTATTTGCTTTTCTGTTGCTCCCTTGTTCTTATAATTGAATAGGAGAGCGTGATACGCGCGAGTTATTTATCGAGGCTCGAGACTTCTTGTGAAAATTTAATTAATATAAAAAGAAAAAATATAGGCAAATATATAATTTGAATTATTGGACAAAGATTTAAATAAAACATTTTATCAAAAAAATGATAATGATTTGTCGATGATTGGAGGACAAGCTTTATATGGGTCTTATTAGGAGAAACATTTAAATTAAACATTTTATCAAAAAAAATGATAATGATCTGGCGATGGTTGGAGGGTGAGCTTAATATGGGTCTTATTAGGAATGTGATCGTAAAATAGAACGAACTTTTATTTGTGGTAATGTGCTCGTAATTTCCGTTTTTTCAACGTACGCAGATGGATTTCTCTTACGAACGAATGCAGAAATGTTTGCTTCATTCATTTGGAAGAATTATTTGCGACATGCTGCGCGATTAATACTTTTCCGTTTCGCTTGGCGTGATTTGTAATTTTATACAATCAATCTTTTGTTACAAAAGAAAAATATATGAGCAATTTTCAATTTTATATGCGGCAATATTCGCTGAATGATATACGGCAAAGTCTAGAGATTTCGAAAGAGATGTTTATTACCATTGCTATATACATATAATGCTGTATCTCTAAGCGAGAGATAATACTTTTACTGCAGTATAAACAAGCCTGATAACTTAACATGAAGCCATATTGCTCGCAAATTTGTTTAAGCCATCAAAGAATATAAAATTAAATATTTTTGGCAAGTAATAAAAAAATTAATTGAAGAATTCCTAAATTTTTCTTCAGAAATTTTGTATAAAATAAGTTTATATTTATTTATCCAAGTTATAGAAAAAGATATTTTATATTTATATAAAATGTAATACTCTTCCTCTCTTTTTAAAAGCACATATGATACTTTAATACTTCATCGAAGTTGCTGAATTCGCCGGTGACTTGAATGCCCGCATGTGTCGTACTTGTTAATATTGTTGCAAAAAATATAAGACCATGCCAATGCTATTTTATTATTATTTTTTTTTGAAGAATTAAATAAATCTTATATGATTAATATTATTTTCTTTTATATATTTACCCACTTTTTAGTTATATAAATTATTTATGCTCATGAATTATACATATATATTCTCTCTCTCTCTCTCTTTCTTTTCTCTCTTTTCTAAGAACAAAAGGATTATTTTCTTAAAATATAAATAATTTTGCAGTGTTCTGTATATTTTCATGTCGATTTTCTCAAGTTTATTGAATATATATACATGTATTTTTTACATTTCTAATCTTAGCATGATCTCGCTTATTTTATATAAAAGGAAATAATATTTAATCGAAAATATAAATCCCTTCTTAATGTATTAAGTTAATTTTTAAGTGGCACAATTTTCTTACTCTATAATATTAATAGAAAATTTTTGTTTTTTTTAAGATTTATTGTAGTCAAAATAAATGTTCAAAATTTATGTTTGGGGTCTTAAATAATTATCATTTTCATTATAATTATCTATACATTTTTTAATTTAAAACGCGCAAAATAAAACGTGCTACGTGGTAACATAGTCTAGTCAATGTCAGCGACACCGATAGTACATATGCCACGGTCCCCTATGTAATATGGTGCAAGGTGGTGGTGTTTGGAGAAGGGCCCCCGGACCACGGGCAGATGTTCCATTCGTCCTGTCGCCCGCTATGGAGGGCCCTTGCAGGGCTGTACACAGTTACACGGATACACGCGTCGTTGTCGTTGCTTGTCGTCGCATACTAAGGAATCGATAGTATCGGAACGAACAGCTGCATCCGCCGATGCTCCCTAAAGATTTTCCTCGATCGTAGCCTTCGAGAGAGGCCGCGTAAACGACGTGTCTTTTTTTTTTTGTCGATGGATCACAGAAATTTACTGCGATTGAATATTCGTGTATCGATCTCCTCAAGGATAACGGCATATTGCATATAATACTCTCATTTATTTTATAATATATTTGCATTCGATAATAAAATAAAACACGAAATATTCTTTTTTTCATGATATATCTAAACTTTTATGACAGATATAATATAGATCGGAAATTTAATAAAAAAATAAGAAATTTATTTGTTTCTTTGTTCCAAAATTGATATATAAATTATATATAAATTTTAACATGTAAAATAATTATATTATAAATATAATAGCAATAATTAATAGTTTGCAATTATTTTATGTTAAATAAGATATTAATAAATTTTAAAAACTGTTATCTGTATATAATCAAAACGCATGAAATATATAAAGCCACTACAGCTTCTTAAATTAATATTCGCTATGTCTATAAACGAAATTTTCAACCTTTATTTCTTTAATTGGACGCGTTGCACCCTATAAAGATGCTATTTTACGATTGCGGCTTTTTATAAATTTTTGATAAAACGCGCGAGAATTTTTTGTACAAGTCTCACCTTACTTGAAATGCAATCCCATGATGTCTCGAAGAGAGGAAACTGGGCGTTGTGCCTACCCAAATATGAAACCGAATGCGTATCTCTCGAAAATAGTATGGCCGGTTAACGAATAGCCATAAATTGCGCAATAGGAACGAGCCACTCTTATAGGCAAACATCTGTAATGTACATTATAATACAATAGAATTCCCAACTTATCAACCTTAGTCTGCCTTCCTCCCTTTCTGCTGGACCTGCTCGATTCCCGAAAACAATAGCCCCGTGTCCTATTCGTTCGCTTCTTTGCGGATCCTTGAAGTTTGAAACGCGAGATGGGGGACCCTCGGGCGCCCAATCAGAGCGGTCAAAACAAAAGCCAGATATACGGCTTCGCGACTTAGGGTCCCGCATACCTGCATACGTTTGTGAGCTTTTTTAAAATCCCAGCTCGCTCGCCGTCATCGAGAAAGGGATATAATGTCATCCTGTTCAGGTGTGAAAATTGTCGATCATGGAAAAGAATTAAATATTCTTCTTTACGGAATCATTCAGCAAAAATTTAATAACCCGGATTCATGGAATTCGATCTATTGACCAAGTTGATATTTTAATTAAGGGGTTTAATTAAAGATCACATCAGTTAGCAGACCCAAAAATAGCAACTTCTGTCTTTTAAACGGTACTTCTCAAGATAATATCATAATAATAAACACACACGCACACACGAGCATGCATTGCCGCATATTAAACGCTTAATAAAATGTAATTTATGATTCATCCTGTAGCAAATTATACCGCGTCGCGCTGGGTGATGTAATACAAAAAGTATGCGACGTTTGTTTGACTCAAAATAATCCGTTCCTTTTTTATTACACATTAAAAAATATAAAATACGTATGAAATATTTATTAGCTTTACAATAAAATAAATTTAACCAATGACATTATCTTTTACTCTATAATTTTTAAAATTTTTCAATAATTTAATATTAAAACGTGCTATTTTTACATTTTAATATTTCTTCGCATTGACATTGTAGTTTTAGGTAACTATCATTGTAAAATGTTTTTACTCTCGTAAAAATGCGACGGACTGTTTCGTTTCTCTCTCTCGGCGTGTGGAACTCGAAGGAACAAAGCCGCGTTTCTGCTGATCTAAAAGCTAACTTTCCCTTACCGTCGCGAATCTGTAACCCGCACTGTTTATCTCTGGTTCATCGGGCGGGTAAATATATCGGCGACAGAAAGTACTTTCCGGTGCGTCGTAAAACGCGCGGTCAACATGTGCCGGATGTCTGCGGAGATGTCGACAGGGGCGAATAGTGTGACTTTTCGAGGCTTGAAGCTGAACATTTTTGAGAGTATATCTTAGCAAAAGTATGTAATCGCAAGCAAAAAGATATTAAAGGATCTATATGAAATGTGAATCTTTCTTCTTCACGCAAAATATCGCTGTAAAAAAGGCCGCGTAAACGACGTGTCTTTTTTTTTTTGTCGATGGATCACAGAAATTTACTGCGATTGAATATTCGTGTATCGATCTCCTCAAGGATAACGGCATATTGCATATAATACTCTCATTTATTTTATAATATATTTGCATTCGATAATAAAATAAAACACGAAATATTCTTTTTTTCATGATATATCTAAACTTTTATGACAGATATAATATAGATCGGAAATTTAATAAAAAAATAAGAAATTTATTTGTTTCTTTGTTCCAAAATTGATATATAAATTATATATAAATTTTAACATGTAAAATAATTATATTATAAATATAATAGCAATAATTAATAGTTTGCAATTATTTTATGTTAAATAAGATATTAATAAATTTTAAAAACTGTTATCTGTATATAATCAAAACGCATGAAATATATAAAGCCACTACAGCTTCTTAAATTAATATTCGCTATGTCTATAAACGAAATTTTCAACCTTTATTTCTTTAATTGGACGCGTTGCACCCTATAAAGATGCTATTTTACGATTGCGGCTTTTTATAAATTTTTGATAAAACGCGCGAGAATTTTTTGTACAAGTCTCACCTTACTTGAAATGCAATCCCATGATGTCTCGAAGAGAGGAAACTGGGCGTTGTGCCTACCCAAATATGAAACCGAATGCGTATCTCTCGAAAATAGTATGGCCGGTTAACGAATAGCCATAAATTGCGCAATAGGAACGAGCCACTCTTATAGGCAAACATCTGTAATGTAAAAAAATGACATTCCGAGATTATGGTACCTCTTTTTAGAGGCCTGTAATAAAACATTTTTAAGCAAAATTATAAGCAAGAAGATATCAAGGCATAAATTTTTCTATGTGTGACAAATATTTCTAAAATAGTGCGAAGTACATAATTTCTTGAAGTACATAATTGGGGCCCTAAAGTCTATTTACTTGTTAGTTTCCGTATAGATCCGACCCTGTCTGGGGACGCGATCGAGTAAGAGGGGAGCATACAATTACAGCGGGTGCTACGTGCCAGCGGTAATGGCACCCTTCTTTGACGAAAATGGTGGGATTTTTTCGTCTATACGTCGTTATTTAATGTTAATCGGAGGGGTCTCCGGAAAAACATTACACAGGCGTCAAATTATCCGAATATGATGTTCTATAATCAATAATAAAAACTTATTAACATAATTAAAATTAATTATTATATTAATATTGCTCGCACATTATGAGACTTATTTTCTCTAATATATTTATTTTGAATTTATACGCAAAATTCTCTTTCTTATTCGAACTTTTAGAAATTTCGGAGTTTTATAGAAAGTATTGTATTAGTAAATAATCCGATTATAATATTGCATAAATTTTTTATCTAAGTTTTGTTTATAAAAAAGAATTTTTTTATAAAAAATTTTTTATAAAAAAATAATCAAAGAATCTTGTAAAAAAATTTATTCGAAATTAAAATATATTTTCGTTATCCATATTTCGTTATATATGCTTTTTTAAAAATTTGAATACTTTTATGCGGTAAGAGGAACGACCTGTACATGATGATACAACAATGAAAATAAGGAATATTGCATTACCACCGCAACTTTACTGGAACGAGCACTTACAGCGATGGAAATTCGAACCGATCGTCCAATGATATATTTTCCAGTGCGTGATTCTCGTGATATTTCGTCGCGTCTCGGTTTTTGTTTTTCGTCTCCGTGCGTGTCAGAATACAACGCAACCTGCGGAGAAAGATGAGATACGACAAGCGGTCGACAATGGCGGTAGGGAAAATAGAAAAAGACTTTTCTCCTCCGCACTCTCGATCTTATGTCCTCCTTCGAATTCGTACCTTCGAGGCGGACGACTGGTCCGCCAGTTAGGTATCAAGTGTCAAAAATAGGTATCGGATATCGGGAGGATACCACCGTCTACTCCAGAATACGCGGCCGGTATTTCTTGTCGAGATCGAGTCGCACAGCCTTCCATCAAAATTTATCGGATTTTCTTTCAGCGTCTTTGATGATAAACTCTCGACGAGTAGGAGAAAATTTAATATTAAATTAAATATTATAATATATTTAAGATATTTTATTCTTCGATGAAAAAAAGCACTAGAGATTTTTTTTTAAAAGAATGTTAAAACATGAAAAAATACGTACCTCTTTCGCATTCTTTTTTCTTGTTTCTAAATTACGATGCATATGAGAGAGAGAAAGAGAATAAGTTGGCGAATATTTTCTTTAAATAAATTTGACGTCTTTTATAAGGGAATAAATTCCTATGCGGCTCTCCCTCACGGAATCGCAGCTGCAGTCAAAGCTTTAAACAGTCTTATTTTCTTCGCGAGGAATTTGTCGATTTTCCGAATGACAGGTTTTCGAATGACGATTATTAACATGGAGGAGAACACGCGGATTATCGCGCGCGTGCGTTTATCGTTGGCAAGGGAGGGTCGCGTGGTGGCCGTCTTAGGTGTCGTTGCGTACACGCAATTATCCGCGCGGTCGACAAGTTTATTTTCAATGAAACCGCGCGCTTTCGATCCGGCATCGAGCCGGCTCGTAAAAGGGCCCGGCGTCATGGGCGCGCGGGCCGCATAAGCACGGGACTTTGTGGCTCGTCCACGGACAGGGAGATAATATATTGGAGTTATGCTAATTTTACGGCCCGACCCCCGTGGCAAAGAGGCACCAAAAAGTATCCCACCCGTGCGGGTTTTTGCGGGCGGACGAGTCCGGATTCACCCGCCGTATGGAAAACGGTCCCCGGGAATACGAGCGAGGATCCGGTGAGCTCCGCGAATATTCGCGAATATTATGCGCATCGGAGGTGGAATTCCCGAATAATGAGACATCGCGAGAGCCACGAGAGGCCCGCGACGACCTTTTTGGGGAAAAAGGAGATTCCTCCATCTCTTATAAAAGAGATTCTCCGGTTATCCGTTATATCGCTCTTCGTGGATTTTCAATTTCTGAATGAAACTCTTGAATCTAATCTGTTAAATCTTTTTATCGCCCAGAATGAAATACATACGTTTTTTATAGCAATTTATTATCGTTTAAAATCTGTGTGAATTTTTATGTCTAATTTTTTTAATTATATTTATTATATTATTATTTTCTTTGTTATATAATATCTTGAATTAGATGGTATAATGCAGTAATAATTATGGTATGAAATAGATGAGGCCATTTGCAAAATAGAGCATTAAAGTAACATATACTATAAAAAAAATTATAATTATTTATTGTTAAAAAATATTATTTATGTCAAAATATTAATTTTTATATGAAAAATATATAAATATCAAATATATAAGTATAATTACATTCATATCACGTTAAATAACTTTGTTCTCAAATCAAGGTAATTTCAAACATGATTAATTTCGGGCTTATATCTCTCATAAAAATTATACGTTACACGATCGTGCAGGATTATACTTAATCTCGGTGACATGATATAATTATAGCACTTAATTGCGGGAATGCTATGATTCTGCTACCGAACATTTATCGTCGGTAAAATAGCAGGAAAAGGAAAAAGTACGAATTTCTTAATTACATGATCAGGGAAGGCTTCAGCCACGTATATAAGCAAGACCGGAATAAAGGTGAAAGAGCTAACGAACTGATAAAAAATATCTTTCAGGTCGCTTCATAAATCGCAATCACGCCGGTTGTCAGCGGAATTTCGCGATAATTTAACAAACGGTTCAAGGCCCGATGAATAACCGCGGCGGCGGCGGCGGGAACCGCCTATTTGCGAGCAGATTAAAAAGGAGAACGGAATCGAGCGGTAGTTTTAAAGGTGGAGAGAGTGAGAAGTCTTTCTCTCTCGAACGCGAAAATATTAACTCGGACTTAAAAAAACACCGTCCGCAATAAATTGCCACCGTTACGCATTAATGCGAATGATATTGCATCCCGCCGCACAACGTGAGATTACGATGATGGATTTCCTTACATGTTACGCGATAGAAAATAACATTCCATTTTTAAGACTTCGATGTAATCGATAAAGAGTTCTGACTTTTCCTTAAAGATTGATAAATTTTAAAAATTGCGTAATATAATAAAAAATTAAAATTTCCGAAAAATTAAAATTTAATAATTAATGGAAATAGAAATGGCAATTAAAATCTGCGGATTTTTCTTCCATTGATGTCTTAATAAATTTATTTGCGCCCTATATATTGCGCTGGCTCTTAATTGCCATTTCTATTTCAATTATTTATTAAGTTTTAAAAATTGTTTTGGCAATTAAACGCAAAAAATAACTGTTCCAAGATGTATAGAATATCAACTTTACGTTTTTGTTATATGAAAATTGGCAATAATTCCTTTTTTCTTTTTTCGATCAAGATCGACTTGAGTCGTAACGACGTTTGACAGCTTTCTTGAGCTGCTATCTAAACGTTAAAAAATATTCCAGATTTTTGAAAAAATGTTAACTCATAGAAACTGACAATGAGAGTTTTCATCCGAGAATAGAAAAATCGCCAAAACATTTTTATTTTTACTTTTATTGTTTTGAGCGCTCAAAATAATGGTTAGAAAATTCTTGGATGCACCGTAAAAAAATTTTTAAGAATTCTGATATATTTTTGTCTGAATTTTCAGATCTGGGTGTCTGAAAGAAATTTCATGCTATCTATCTTAATCATCAGAATCATTTTTCTGAAGTTCAGAAAAGTGTGTCTGAAAATTGAAGTATGTCTGAAAATTCAAATAGTGTGTCAGCAAAAAGCTACAGACATTTTGTCAGAAGTTACAATAAATATTTTTATACAGTATGCGAGAAGTGCATACAATGGATTAACGGTATGATGAACCGATAATGATAGACAAGAGCTTGAAAAATTTACTCTGGATAGAGAACCCGCGAGCCGCATCCATTAGCATATTTTCTCCAAGATTTCACCGAATATATTTCGTCGAATCGAAATATTTTGTACAGTCGAATCTTCTTTACAATAAGTCGTTACTACACTACGGTAGCACGATGGCATCTCGCGTGCGGTATTTTTCAACTCGGTGTGCGCTCAGAACTCGCAAGTAGGGATCGTTTCGTGGGTCTTTGCTGCTTCGGAAGAGGGAATGAAAAAAAGCATAATCGTTCGCGAACTTTACAACCGCGCTCGTCAAAGTAAACACCGCGGACTACCGCGGCACATAACGAAGAAAACGGCGGGTTCGTCGTGTGTACACGACGGACGGGTGCGTCCATGGACACACAATGGGACGCAATTCGCATTACGTGCCTTACACGACGACCGTGAACGCCGCGACGAGGGTGCAACAGGCGGGGAAGCTGCATCCACGTCACGTTTTCAAGTTGATAGAAGAGGATTGAATTAATTACCTTCGTGTGTAAAATATGATTATTATCTATGTTCAATCTAAATTTTTTAAGGAACTATATTATAAATAAGAAAAATTTATTCATTTTTTTAAAACAAAAAGTGAACAACTGCAAATATTATATATATGTATTTATAATGTTTTTTTTTCAAGCTCTTTAATTTTTGTGTGTTCTAAAAGAATAAAATTAAATTTTTTTATATCTAAAATCTTTTAAAAAGTTTAGATTTAATAGAAATAATTAATTGTTATTATACTTAAAAAAAACCAGACAGTTGCAATTATATATTCTTCTCTATCACTTTTTATTAAAACTTTTATTAAAATATTTAAATTATAAATATTATCTACATGTATATATACATATATATATATATATAATTGTAAAATAATAATAAAATATTTAGAGCAGAAAAAATTTAAATAAAATGCGATAGGGAAAAATAACTGCAGTTGCGTTTCTTTAAGTATAGCCAGAAGAGGCAAATTTGAATACGTATTTAAGAGAAAATTCTATACCGTTTATGTACTCTCTCAAGAAAAATTTGACTGACGATGGTGAATAAGTACGTCCCTGCCGCGCCGTAAAAGTCCCTCGATGAGCAAATACTACACGCGTCTTCTCGACGTCCGACCACACCTTATACGCGTCTTCTCCACGTTTTGCGCTCCCTGGAGGTCGAATCCGTTGTCGGGGCCGCCGTGTTTTGCTGAAAATACAATGCAGGGATGCGAAACAAGGGAATCGATGCATGGATTTTTGCAATCCTTGCAGCTCGTTGTAGAATATAAGTTGTATTGGAGAATCTGTAGAATTATTATCGATTTTTATGAATTTTCCTTTCTGCGACAATATATAATATAATATATGATAACATATTCTGCTGAGTAGATTTTATGCAATAATATGTAAAAGAAAAAAAAAATTATAGACGATTTTAGATTTTTTAAAGACGTAATTTCTTATAATTTATCATATTATCTTATATTTTCATAAAATTTAAATTAATTATCACAGCAAAACACAATTTTTATAACTTCTGTTTTAATAAAAAGGCAATTTGTTTTACAGAAAATTTATTCACATATAATCGATAATAAAAAAAAAAAAATTATACAGTATAACGGATATATCAATTTTCTCTCTCTTATACGTAAACGTTTAGATCGATTCACAAAGTATCGGTGCACACAAGGTCCGTGACGTCAATCGACTGACCACTCCCTGCCGTTTTGTGCAGTTAGACAGGAAATTATTCACTGGACATTGCCAAACCCTCTCGTTGCATAATCATTGCACATACTTACACATATGCACTTTATTTGGCAATAGTTACGTTTCTAATCCGGATCGTGTTCTGCATTTCGGATCGTATCTCGCGCTAAAGGAGAGAGAGAGAATCGCCCGGGGCCTTGTGCGCGGCTCGAGGCCCACAAAACTGCGAAACGACTTTTTTTTTCTCTCTCACCGGCAGTCTCAGTGCCATTTGCGATTGCGAAAACCGCGCGTGACGCGCCGCGCGTCCATTACGTCGGGCAATTCTTCTTCCGCCCGTTTGCGAAGCGATCTCTGCCTCGGCAACTCTAGAGAGACACTTAAGCCAGACTCTTAAGCAATCTGCTGTGTTCAGGTGACCTGGCCCGTCATCAATCAAGTAGAATTGACTTAAAGATACATACAGGAATAAGGAAATAATCCATAGGCAAAAAATACGAATAAAATTCCTATATACCGTATATGAATTGAGGAAACTTAAAAGAGGAAAACTACGTTAATAAATAATTTGGCAATGAGATTAAATTACATCGGTGAATGAAAATTGAGAGCACCGTTATTTTTTTTTTTTTCCCCTTATTGTTAGACTAGTATAAGCATTTGGTTCGTTCTTTTTAAATATGGAAAATACATACGAGTGCACGCGCGCGAATTGCATCGCTGATGATGATCCGCGTTAAAGGTCGTTCGAGTCATGATGCCTTTAACGATAGTCACGAGTATACGTTTACATACACGTCGATGCATTGCCACGTACGAGTGAACGTCGAACTTCATTCACGGACTTTCATTCACGCTTGTCATTGATCGACCCGACATATTTTCATACGGATGATTCATGTTTGACGTTTAACGTCCATCTCTTTACTTATATACATAAATATTATATACGTAAATATATAAATATATAATTAAACTAAACGTAAAAAAATACGTAAATATAATTAAATTAATAATTTATTTTAT
>NW_021852967.1:19276-20208 GCF_003651465.1 Formica exsecta | reverse complement strand
AAATTATATATACATATTTATATATATTCTATTAATTATAGATAATTAATTTTTTCGATAATTGCATTTTAAATTAATTTTAATTCTAGATTAAAAAATGTTGGTAATATCGTTACAGTATCGCTTTTTCTTGAGAATATTTTATTTCCTGGAAATATTCGGCTTGCAATATACGAATGTAAGGCATAATATCAACGAGAATCTTCCCTGGTATGCGGATTAATGGTCTCCAGTGAATTGCAGAGACGATCGTCCGCGAGAATTATTTCGTTGACCGCACGAATTCCGCGAACGATCCGAGGAGATGATTTTCAAGAATCTTTCTGTATACATATATATAGGGTCGAGATTACGCGAAGGGATTTAATCCACCCGTTGCGAACACGACGACAAGAGAGGAGGCTCCGGTGGGCGGATAATATTTTTATCACACACGGTATAAATTGTGCGTTTGTGTTTCTGCGCGCGCGCACTTTTCTCTCGCACGCACCCACCCACACACACACATACATACATACGTATGCACGTGTATACACACTTACGGGCGCTTTTAGCGCACGTGAGTGGCACGCATGCACGCACGCGGTACCAGGATCTGAATTCACGTAATTGTGATTAATGGACCCGCTAATGCGAGCCGGCCGTCTCGAATCGTGCCGGGAATGACGACGAACGATTTCGAAGCCGTGCTTCGTAGACGTGATTCGTAACAATCGCGTTCGAGTGAACAATAGTGAAAATGGTTTTCGAGATTTTTCGAAGGATAACAAAATGATCGTTTGGATTTTCGTGAGAAAGGAATTAGCGTTGCGTTCTCGCGACGCGACTCTACTCATATTTCGTTTTAATATGATATATTTATATTTACATAATTATATTTAATTATATTTAATAAATTAATATTCTATTTAATAAATTATATTTAATTATAT
>NW_021852967.1:13095-18671 GCF_003651465.1 Formica exsecta | reverse complement strand
TTAATAAATGTTCTATTTAATAAATATTATATTTAATAAATTAATATTCTATTTAATAAATATTCTGTTTAATAAATTAATATTCTATTTAATAGATATTATATTTAATAAATAAATTTATTATATTCTAAATGTATCGATTAAGTTATTTTTCGTTAAAATTAAGATACTACAATTAATTATATGTAATACAAGTGAAAAAATCCAAAACACTTTTCATGTCACTTTTAAACACGAAGATGTCGTTTCTAAATATTATAAATCGTATCATTTCTCATCATTAATATTATCATTAATAGATAATTTAATTTTTGCGCAGCGTTTCCAATAAAATGTATATATGAAATATCGCAGAACTTGGTCTCGCCGCGTGTAAAACCAGTTTTTTCATCTCCGTCGCACCATTCATTTTCCTTTTCTTCGATCGCGCCGTCAAGATCACGAGGCTCTCTCTCTCTCTCTCTCTCTTTCTTTGATGAAAGGGTCGTTGCATTTCTCTTCTCATACAACCGACAAAATTTACGTGTCTACCATCGGCAGTTCGCTGATTGATATGACCGATAAATTCCGAGGGACGATTTGTTCGCGTGCTAATGACGTATCCCCTATCACTGGTTAAGAGTACCTTCTATTGCTATCTGCTTAAGCAACTGCGCTTTAAAGTGTCATAATGCGATCCTCTGTTATTATCTTCGGCCAAATTGAAAGATACCTGGTTTTGTGAAAGAGGATAAATATAGATTTTTATAAGGCGGTCTAGGGATAATAATTGAATAGAATGATCACCTCATGTTTCAAAATTATATCAATGTTAATTCGCGACTTCAATTTTGTAATCATTTATTTTTAATTTGAAACAAAATTTAAAATTGCTAAAAAATATTAAAACATCATCGACATCTGAATGGAAAGCGATATATTTTACTCTTTCTCGATAACATCATATCCTAATCTTTCAAAATTGAATTCCTGTGTTTTTGAATCTTTTATCTCACGGATGCTTTCTTACGACAGATTAACACGCGGTTGTAAAATACCTAACGTGGGAGGATATCTTGTCCGGCTCTTTTGAGGCATAAACGGACGGATGGATTATGTAATTCGATTGTGTGTATAAGAGAAAAGTTGAGAGCACAATCGAAATATTGTCCGTTATATCGCGATAAAAATAATGCAAAATAATTGTAAACAAACTTATCATTATACTATATGATAATAATGACTGTGAATAACTAAGCAAGATAAATAAGAAAGAGGATTTATATGTATATAGCTTGCTTTTCTCAGACATGATAAGCTGCAATAATGTGGATATAAATTTATAAGCGACTGACTCTTGTCAGATTGTTAACAGATATTAATTTGAGAATACCGTGATAAACGACGCGACAGCTTCCTAGATATTAGCGATATAATAGGTTAATGATTTATTGCTATACTATTGATTAAGAACTATTAAAGGCTGTATATCGTTGACTGTGTCAATCCGAGGATCATAAATCGTCATATAGCGGTCATCTTAGTCGCGTATCGTGAATGCGATACATGAAACCATGATTTCCATATAAATATCGCTATCGTACTGCGCAGATAAACATATAACATGTGACCGTAAAGGAAATATCAAATCTGTGTGTATATTTTTATATTTTTATTTTTATTTCTATATTTAAATTTATTTATCAAGGGATGTGTATGCGTGTATAAATTATACCCATACATACACTCTGTGATACATAAAAAAAATTAAATATAATAATATAAACATATAAATAAAAATAAAAATATATAAATTTGCTTTTAAAATAATATAAAATATATAATTATATAAATTTTTATATATATTTATTGGCCCGAAAAAAAGTCAAATTTGTAATTTTATTTATAAGCACAAGTAATATATCTCGAATAAAAAATTCTGAATTTTGACGATGAGAGATTGATACTCATTCACTCAAAAAAGTGGTATTGCAACCACAGCAAAAATTTTCTGGGTGCGCAAAATTAACTGAGGTACATAAATGATTAGCAAATACTGTGATAAAATTAAATATAATAATATAAACATATAAATAAAAATAAAAATATATAAATTTGCTTTTAACGATATTTATAAATAATTTTATATATTTTTTTAATGATTAAAAATTACTGGCAATTCTTTTGTTTGACGGCTTGCTATGTTTTTTTAATAACATGTCTCTATATATTTATAACATATCTGTTTCACACGTCTCTCATGTCATTTTCTTAATTGTCATCTTGACGATGGATTAACTTTCCTGCGGCAACCTCGCGGAGCCTTGAGGATTTTCTTTTCACAGTTTCATTCATCGAGATACGAGCTTATAGAATCGAGCCTACATGATATGGCAGGCGCTGTCGAAGCAAAAGTTCAAACAATCTCTCGGCATCGAGCCGCGTTCCTCGTCGAGGGAACGCGAGGCAGGTCAATCGCAGTGTCAAGACATGAAAGGAGTCTTTTATCAACCTGTATATTTACTCGCCGTTTGCAACATTACGTAGTAATGATACTTTGCATAGCAAATACAAGTAATAAAAGTGATAGTTCTCGCGATACGTGTCATATATTTTAGGCTACAGTTAAAAGAGAAGAGATCGATTTAAAAACTACATATTTACATTTTTTTTAAGCTAAAGACTTCAAGTAGCTAAAAATGTTGACACTTTTACATGTGCTGTTTGTTATATGTATTAAGAAATAATAAAAGCATTCTGTATATCCGTGAAAAGGTGAGCGAATTTAATTTTTTTCTCTTTCAGATATACGCTATGATCATTTATTTGACATATAATTCATAAGATAATGTCACAATTTAACAATAATATGTATCAAGTTGAGAAATTAATTTTATTATTATATAATTATTATATTTATTATCCAATGCAGTGATTAACATTTGGCAATGGGACCTAAATTTTCTAGAAGATATTATTAGAATGTTGCTGCTATAAATTCTATATGTAACAGACAATATTCTAACAGATACAAAAAATAGCGATAAATTTTTGTTGTGACACCTAGAAATCTACCTATATCAGCAAGACATTTTTTTGAGTGTTCGATTCGCGCAGCAAAATATTCGTAGCGACACTTCGACTTTTTTGCATCTGACACTTTCAGTGAAGGATCGTAAACGGAAGGAACGGAAGACGCTAGAGAGATTATCGGAAGCGTGTCGCGGCTTTTAAGCATTTGGCGGGAGATTGAACGCGAATGGTCGTAAATAGCGGGTTGAACGATATCGCGAAAGGGGACGGGAGAGACGCATGTAACCCCTGACCTCGAACAACTTCGAACGAGGCTGCGGTACAACGACCTTCTTGAAATGTTGAATCGCGAATAGTAAAAGTGAATCCTCCACTTCTTCGTCGAGGATGAATCAAGTTCGCTAGCTTCGGAAATTTACCGACGCGAAAATCCGTATAACGCGCGATGCACACTTAACTTAGGCCGATGAAGAGGAGAGAGTTGCAAACATCGCGCCGATGCTGACGACGTCGGGTTATGCACACGTGGCCACGGCTTACGTAATCCACGGGATCGTGACCCCTCACGTTATCCATTTCCATCGCGTGGGGCACGCACCGCAAATGTATAATACAAACGCAATTTGTTAGGCTTTTGAATAAGATCGATGACTCAGAGTTGATTTGTCTAACTTTTTTAATAACCTCAACCTTGCATATACGAGAAAATAGAAATATTCTTTTTAAATATTTTTCTATTTTATTTAAGTATTTGTTAGGGATGCTGGGAATAGATTAGATTCTTTTAACAAGGAGTCTACTCCCTGGAAAATTTGGAATTCTCAGGGAATTTTTTGGTACCTGGAAAAATCAGGGAATTTTCATGGAATTTTATTGGGGGACTCAAGGAATTAAAAAAAAAATGCTCTTTTTGATAATTTTGTTCTTATATTGTAAGAAGTCGGCAAATTAATTGAATTATATATTTATAATATATTATAAATATATATTCATTTTTGTTTATATGTATATACAATATTTTAACAAAATATTGAATATGCAGTACGAATTCTTTATTGTAATTTTTAGTCATTAGAATTTAATATTAGAAAATACATACAATAAAAAAACTTATTTTAAGAAATTGCATCAAAAAATCTTTAAAATATTCTCTTTACTTGGAATTTTGAACAAAAATATCTGGAAGATCAGGGAATTTTTTTAAAGGATTTGAATAGACAGCCTGTTTTAAGGATTCAACGATATCGAATACACCCTCTTGCATGTTCGTGCGAGATAATAAAAAAAGAAAATGGTAGGATGCTTCATGAATCGATCTCGATCTTCACGTGGGCGGATCGAGCGGAGTCATCGCGCGGCAGACGAGAAATCATCGCCCACGCTGATTGAGAGTATATCTCTTCTGTTAGAAGACTGTCCTCTTAAAATAAAGGGGGGACACGCGTGCGAATGTAAAGGGCAGCAGAGAGAGACACCCGTTTTAATGCACTCTGGGTAAGAGAGCATATATATATATATATATATCCCCATGGCATTGACATTGTATTGACATTGTTACCTCGAGCATGCGGTAAATATGAGATTGGATGATGGATTTTTCAATTATCTGCTACTTAAGGGATGCTTCTCTAAAAACATTGCAATGAACTTTCAATGTGAATACAGCCCTTGGATCAAAATTGAAATAAAATAAATGAAACGCAGAAAACTGCAATCGATGTTGTATTTAGAACGAAATGAATAAAGAAGAGGATTATCTTGAATTACACGCCATATCACATTGTTATCTCATCGTCTAAAAACAAGCAAGATTATCGCTGGTGCTATTTCCCCCATTTTAAGTACGTAGTAACATTTTCAAAGATAGGATTTCTGTATATTTACACATCTCTTCTACAAAATGTATTGTGTAGTAGAATTAAATTGTAGAATTAGAAGTAGTAATATCCCACTTCTGAAGTTGTAAGTTTCACTAAAGAGAGAGGGAAGAGGAAGAGGAGAAGCCTCTTGAGTCTAGTAATTCGCGAAACACTAGATTACACACAAGTTTTTAAATAGAAATAGAAAGTTCGTGGATCACTATAGGATCTATACAAAATGTAATGATATATAGGATCTACACATCTACTGCAAAGTGTATTTATTTTAAATACAATTTTAATCGTACTTCTTCTCCTGTATCACCACCTGTTTTTAAAAATTGATAAATTGCACGATCGATAAATTTCCGCCTCGATGTCAGCAAAAAATATAATCTCGTCCCTTGTCAGATTTATGATATCAGGCTCGCACGCACATACCACATGCGGGATTCATCGATCAATGCATCGGCGATCTTTCTTCGGGCAGGAAACACGCGGGAAAGAGAAAGATCGTCACGTGTGTACTGCAACGGTGCGTCTCATAAATGCACAACATTTACGTACACGTATGAATGTATATGTATAACTGTTTTATATAATATTAAATGTATATGTATATTATAACTATTTTATATAATATTAAAGAGGAACAAAATAAAAAGATGATATATTAATTTAATCAATTAAAACGATTGCGAAGTT
>NW_021852967.1:11503-12987 GCF_003651465.1 Formica exsecta | reverse complement strand
TTATTAATAATTATATATATAATTTATATATGTCGGGGAATATCGGATTTTACATAAGTGTACAATGTACGAATTCGACCCCGAGAACGATACACTGGCGCAATCGCGCCAGTTTAAGGCGATTCCGCAACATAAGCGCTCGTGAATAACTATACACATAACTACACGCAATTTCAACGACACGCGTGATGGCATGCACCCGCGTGTGCGCAATCGATTCCAATCTCGAATTGCGCCGCACCGTTTATTATAGCGCTTTATCGCGCGACCCTGCAAGAGTCTGTCCTATATTATTCCTCACTTTATTGTCCGCTCTCGCGAAACGTATCGCGAATTCTTGAGATATCGTAGATTGCGGTGGTAATAAAGATTTTACATCCCTTTTTAATATTAAAAGATAAGAAAGAAATAAAAAAATGTTATATTAATTTAATCAACTAAAACGCAATGCAACATTTTTTCAGACGTAAAAATTAATCTTAATTTAATTATAATTTAATTATTTATTTGCAATTTAATTATGTTTTTAATGTTAACGTTTAAATAAAGAGAATTAGGAAATCGAGTTCCATATAACGTGAGAGAGATGCGGTTTAATTAAATTTTGTTATTAATAATTTCAGCCACATAGAACATAGATCGATTCACAGAGATGATTAAGAGATTATTAATTCACAGAGATGTTTAAAAGTTTAGCGAATCGAAAAATATTTATTATTAAAATATATATTTTTTAATCAAAAAAACATTTGTTTCTTTGTCCAAATACAAATCTTATATAATGTTAAAAAAAAAGATGTACTGTTTTTCGCTAAATTTCTATAACATCTTAAAAATTTTTTTGAATACTTTATACTAGATACATATATATAGTTTTAAACTATTTATTGAAACAAATTAATTTTATATATAAATAAAATGACGCAACTGTCCCCCATATTCACGACAAATTGCACGGGGGTTCCATTATTAGCACTAGCGCAAATTAATTTTACGGACGAGAGCAGGAAGGAAGGCGTAATTCAACAGCGGCTTTCTACTGCGGGGGTAATTTACTCTGGAATTGAAACAATTAAACTCATTTTTCCCTGAAATAATGCAGATTATTGTGCGAGCACATATGATGGTACACAGCTGTTTGCCGGAGGTTGAAAGTGAAAATACCATGGTGATTACGCAACCGCCGTAATTAAGTATTCGTTCTATACAACGATCTTTCTTTAATAACTCCTTCTCTCGCTCCCTTGTGTTTCTAATTTCATTTCATCTTGCATGAAGAAACACATTAAACAATCAAAACGATCAAATGCCGCCTTCAAGAGCGCAAAATATCAATATTACAGCGGCGATATGAGCTCGTCCTGTATTTGCACAATTTGCAGAATAAACATTTTTTTAAATAATATAATTAATAATTATATTATATATTTTTTATTATATTATGATTATATATTATATAATTATATTATATTAATAATTAATCA
>NW_021852967.1:0-10606 GCF_003651465.1 Formica exsecta | reverse complement strand
AAATATATTTTTGATAAAAAAGATATATTAAAAATTTTTTATTATTGAAAATAGAGAGATATTAGATATTTTTTTTAACGCTTTTTATATTTACCGGCGGCTTTCTTCGAAAATAACCTTGACATAAAAAGGTATTCAAGGTTAATATACCTTCCATTTCGATCAATAACGCTAAGGAACAGCCAAGTGCGAGAATCTATTACGCGATCGTAATAATAGATGACGTAATAGTCTGGCTTCAATTTCTCTGGCCGAATGCTTTTGTCGATTAACATTGCGGCGACCGGAAGTCCCGACGAATCACACCGAAAGAGAGAGAGACGATTTGTTCGTCCCACATGAGGAATTATACGGAGTAATCGCGAACGAGAGCGCGAGCGTTGCGTACACGCAAGTGCGTCGACGACAAAAGAGCGGAGAGAAGGACGAGAGCCGCGAAGCAACAGAGGAAACGGAGGATTTGTCACGAAGACAGTTTGGTTTAACTGATCTCATCCGTCTTGCGAGCGTTGCGACGTGTCGTCCAGCTGATTGTCGTCGCGACGCTGACAGCTGAAGTCGAGTTCATTGCAAACGTCACTCGTGTCCCGCCAAATAGATTGAACCGTCCCGTTAACCCTGACGGGTCAATAATCATTCGTAATTTCGACGATAGCATATACGTGCCACTAAATTATAAGTAGAACTCGAAAGATTTATGCAACTTCTTCAATCTTGAAATGCAGTCTGCATTTTTAAGTCTCTTGTCTCAGTATCTCTTCATATGAATTAAAAAGTTATTATATATTTTTAAAGATAATGCTTTTCTATTAGAAAAATAATTTTTATAGTATTTACCTAAATATTATTTTTTATTAGAAAGAAAGTAACTTAAAATAGTATTTAATTTCTCATCGCATCGTATATATATATTTTTTTTTATGTAATTGATATATCTATTATCGATATCTACTTAATTAATTTAGCCATTCAAACTGGCCAGGTCTAAGATTATTTCTGAATATATGAAAGAAAATGTACATAGAAATTTTAAAACCATTATAAAACTAAATATCTTTCCTTAAAATTGTAGTGGAAGTTATTTGTTATTTGGTGAATCTTATCTCCTGGATTTTTGTCGCGCGTGCCCCAGAACTGCTCGGTCATAATGGGTCGCGTGTGAAAGACGAGGTGACGACCGAATAATGTGTGCCATTACTGACATTTCCAGACGACTTTCTGCGTCCCACGCGACTTCATGAAGCCTCGTGCTCATTACATCAAACGCTTTACTCTATTGATAATTATCCTTTTCTGCGAATCTAGCATTAATGATACACGTGGACGCGGAGATCGAGTTAAGTGAATATCTATGACAGTGAAATAGATACGATGTGCAGATATTGATAATACTTAATTTTTTTTTAGAATAATTGCATGAATGAATTTGTTTATATTTAGCTAATATATTAAAAATTTTTTATTATTGAAAATAGAGAGATATTAGATATTTTTTTTAACGCTTTTTATATTTACCGGCGGCTTTCTTCGAAAATAACCTTGACATAAAAAGGTATTCAAGGTTAATATACCTTCCATTTCGATCAATAACGCTAAGGAACAGCCAAGTGCGAGAATCTATTACGCGATCGTAATAATAGATGACGTAATAGTCTGGCTTCAATTTCTCTGGCCGAATGCTTTTGTCGATTAACATTGCGGCGACCGGAAGTCCCGACGAATCACACCGAAAGAGAGAGAGACGATTTGTTCGTCCCACATGAGGAATTATACGGAGTAATCGCGAACGAGAGCGCGAGCGTTGCGTACACGCAAGTGCGTCGACGACAAAAGAGCGGAGAGAAGGACGAGAGCCGCGAAGCAACAGAGGAAACGGAGGATTTGTCACGAAGACAGTTTGGTTTAACTGATCTCATCCGTCTTGCGAGCGTTGCGACGTGTCGTCCAGCTGATTGTCGTCGCGACGCTGACAGCTGAAGTCGAGTTCATTGCAAACGTCACTCGTGTCCCGCCAAATAGATTGAACCGTCCCGTTAACCCTGACGGGTCAATAATCATTCGTAATTTCGACGATAGCATATACGTGCCACTAAATTATAAGTAGAACTCGAAAGATTTATGCAACTTCTTCAATCTTGAAATGCAGTCTGCATTTTTAAGTCTCTTGTCTCAGTATCTCTTCATATGAATTAAAAAGTTATTATATATTTTTAAAGATAATGCTTTTCTATTAGAAAAATAATTTTTATAGTATTTACCTAAATATTATTTTTTATTAGAAAGAAAGTAACTTAAAATAGTATTTAATTTCTCATCGCATCGTATATATATATTTTTTTTTATGTAATTGATATATCTATTATCGATATCTACTTAATTAATTTAGCCATTCAAACTGGCCAGGTCTAAGATTATTTCTGAATATATGAAAGAAAATGTACATAGAAATTTTAAAACCATTATAAAACTAAATATCTTTCCTTAAAATTGTAGTGGAAGTTATTTGTTATTTGGTAAATCTTATCCCCTGGATTTTTGTCGCGCGTGCCCCAGAACTGCTCGGTCATAATGGGTCGCGTGTGAAAGACGAGGTGACGACCGAATAATGTGTGCCATTACTGACATTTCCAGACGACTTTCTGCGTCCCACGCGACTTCATGAAGCCTCGTGCTCATTACATCAAACGCTTTACTCTATTGATAATTATCCTTTTCTGCGAATCTAGCATTAATGATACACGTGGACGCGGAGATCGAGTTAAGTGAATATCTATGACAGTGAAATAGATACGATGTGCAGATATTGATAATACTTAATTTTTTTTTAGAATAATTGCATGAATGAATTTGTTTATATTTAGCTATAAGCGCCATTAGATACGACTTTGGGAATTTATATTTATTTAAATTTATACGAAGGGAATTTTGTAGGAAGTTGAAAGTTCCTTATACGATGGCACGATCAGAGAGGTCACGTAAACGACGTGGCCCTCCGGTGCACGGTGTACGCTGATATAAAATATAAGTAGACGAGGCTTCCACTCTTGCCATGTCCACGCTAAGCGGTTATTTGCTGCGTTGTTATTATGCAGGCGCTGGCGTGCTTGTATTAGCTGTTCATAGTGCATTATATGCCACACCGACCACATTAATCGAGCTCTCAAAGCGCACTTTCTACGCTCATCCATTGAGCGAGATTCCAACATCGCTCTGGAGTCGTATGTACTGTGTTAGAGTGGCGTAAGGTGCGAGGTCTGAATAGCTCAGTGGTAAGAGCAGTTGCCCGGAAAGCGAAAGACTCGGGTTCGATTCCCGATTCAGCCACTTGTACCTCGCATATTTTTTCAGACCCGCAAATGTTGTTTTCTAACAATTATTTGTCGGGCTGAGGAAGTGTGTAAACGCCCTACACAGACACGACAGTGCCGCTGCCACGGAAGAGATGAATGCTGATCGTGCAGAAGCAACGAGTAAGCGAAAGAAGAATGCGTATCATCGTTATACTGTAAGTCAAAAAATTGTACAATAAAATAGCGTGAATGTCGGCACAACCGAAAAGAGTTGCGTTCCACCGACCGCGATTTTTAAGCGTACCAGCGCGACTAGCAAATAGATTCGGCTTTGTAACCCCCGTACAAGTAATTGAAGGAGCGGCCGGCGATATTCGGGTTCGATTCCCGATTCAGCCACTTGTACCTCGCATATTTTTTCAGACCCGCAAATGTTGTTTTCTAACAATTATTTGTCGGGCTGAGGAAGTGTGTAAACGCCCTACACAGACACGACAGTGCCGCTGCCACGGAAGAGATGGATGCTTGGTTCGTGCCTCCTCCCGCCTTAAATCCCCCCCTCGCTTCACAATCAGCCCTTCCTTCTTTTAGCGCGACACGCGAAAGTGTCCGACGCGATACTCAATTTTATGGGAAAGATAAAAATTTCACGTTCGCGTGATTCCTTCCTTTTTTTATACATCATGCGTCGTAAAACGCTTTTACTGCGCGATCGTCGATTTTCGTGCAAAACTTACGCGACGAGGACAGATTTACGCGCGAAATATCGACGGAAGTACGTCGAATAAATTTCGATAATCGCAAGAGGCGTCGCCCCTTTCGGGCTTTCGAATTTTCGAGTCGGATCGCGAAATTTAATAGCGTCGTTTTCAAGCACTTACGTCGAAACATACACTGCACATACGCGCGCGAAATTATCCAAGTCGAAAGGTTTTAAGCAGGATACGCGGTGCGGGTGGTTTCGTCGAGCCCTTCTCTGCCTCGGTAACCAAGAGAAGCAACGATATTCACCCTTCCTTAAAGGTTCTCTCGGAATACGAGACGCGTTTCCCGCCTTTTCCCCTTCCTCGTCTTCTCCGTTCCTTTATCTCCGTCTTCTTCGTCGGGCTCTACACGAAAGTTCAATTTGCACAGCGTGTCGAAGATTCTCCCGCGCGAATTCGCGTTCCCTTTCTCAGTGACTCCAAAGATGCACTCTAATTGCAACGAGGTTTCGATAAGCGAGGTTTCGCGTTCGCGAATCCATCGCATGTAAAAAATGGCTGATTTTTCTCGACGTTTTTTATACCAGGTACAATGGATTGAAGTACAAAGTTTCAATTCCTGTTAAAGCCAGATATTTTCGTCGAATCTCGTTATTGTATATATATTTATATTTCTATATTTTTATATTTGCATATTTTTATATTTTTATATCTTTATATTTTTATATCATTTTTTGTATCTTTATATTTTTATGTCTTTATATTTTTATATGTTTATATTTTTATCTTTTTATATCTTTATATTTCCATATTTTTATATTCTTATGTTTGATACATATTATACGTGTGTGTTATGTATTTACTCTATTATTTACATTATTATATACATTATTATTTAGATAATATTTATAATATATTCATTTTATATTTACGTAATATGTCGCATTATATTATTATGCACGATACACAAAATAAGATAACTACATAATATATCGCATTATAATATTACGATAGAATTATATATGATAGAAAATAAAATAACCCAGATTTTTTCGTCATTTTTTCAGGTTTTGTGTCGTGTTCGCCGAGCCCTTGCAAGAACGGAGGACTCTGCGTGTCGTCGCCGCGCGGCGAGTCGCATTGCAAGTGAGTAGCACACAGCGGTAACCATACTCCATCACTCCCATTATTGTAATTACGAATCGGCATTTCTGCTGCCCCCGTTGCCGGCTTGTACATACATATCGTTCGGCATGCGTGTCGTGCGATTGCGCGCGAAACGACCGACTCGACCACAGGCGGTCGGGTTCTTAAGGCGCGTTTATATTTATACTTATACTGCGAATACCGGCACGTAACGAAATTTTTTATATTATTGTAAACAAAGAGTCCTTCAGTTTGATCGAGATTATCACGCATTGCTAGTCAATCTAAACATTTGAGAATATTGGAAAGAGGTTAAAAGCGATATTTAAATATATAATATTTTTTATAATAAACGTAGAGAGAATTAAATTACAGAAATTACAGAATTAAATATTAAATATTAAAGTATCATATATATAAAAAACAAATTATTTAAGTCATATTGGACTTATTGATATAAATGCATATATTTATATATATTAAAGGAAAAATTGTTATATTTTAAAATACGCGTATATGATTTTATTCGGAGAGGAGATTTACAATCTCTTTCGCTATCATTATTTGAATTACAATGAACCGATTCGTTCGTTAATGCTCGCATAGTATTACATAGTGTTATATAGCACCCACCTTTACACCGAGTTGGCGATCCACGACTGGGTCCAGTGGAGGGGGATAAAAAGAGATATTGAGGGGGAGGGGCAGAATAGAGGGGGAGGCGAGAGGGAGACACAAGGAGGAGGCGAGAGAACCGGACGTTTCGCCGCCTCCCACGCGAAAAGGATAAGAAACTGTGGAAAAGACAAAGAGGAACGAAGGAAAGAAGGACGCGGAGGACTGGAAGAGTCTCATCTTTCACGACGCAAAATCACATAAAAATTCGAAAAAAAAAAAAAGAAATTTGCATCGCTCGAGAAAATCACAGTGTCTTTTAAAAATAATCGAACTTTTTAAAGCCTGGGATATTTTTTTTAATACATATTTTTTTTGGCACATACGGGATCATTTTATGTGACTTAATTATTGCCATAGAAACGAAACGGTAAAGATGTATAGTCATTTAGTGAAAAATAAAAATTGTTTCTTCTATTCTTTATTTTATTTATTTTTATTAATTAATTTTTGTTTATTTATTTATTTTATTATTTATCTGGATATTTTTAAGCCTTGGGATATTTTTTTAATTCCAAATTTTTTTTGGCACATACGGGATCATTTTATGTGACTTAATTATTGCCATAGAAACGAAACGGTAAAGATGTATAGTCATTTAGTGAAAAATAAAAATTGTTTCTTCTATTCTTTATTTTATTTATTTTTATTAATTAATTTTTGTTTATTTATTTATTTTATTATTTATCTGGATATAAAAATAATGATTCAAATATTTTACATATATGTGTGTGTATGACTCCTTACTTTTAAAAAAATTTTATTGTAATCTAAAATATATTATTATAATTATCACACTCTTTTATCCCAAAAAAAAACACACATATACGCACATATAAAAGTATTCAATATATAATATGTATTTATATGATAAATTATTGTATACAATTTTAATTAATGAAATAGTATTTTTGTCAAACGTTTTCGATTGGTTTGGTAATTTAGATCAGATTTTATTTCCAATTAGATTGTATCTCTCTTACAACATCAATATTTATCATATAGATGACAATACTGCTTTACATTGGCGTTCGCATTTCGTCTCCTCGCGACATTCCGGCTCATTGCTCTTCACCGTTGCACTCTCACGCCGTATCGAACCGATCGATGTCGATACTACGTGAGCGCCGAAGGGCTCGCGGTCGTCATGGGTAATTGGAAAATTATCGTACCGCTTTCCTCCGTCGATCGCCCGCTCGAAATACGGGGTAATGAACGCGGCGAGAGCATGATTTCCTAACGGCCAACATTATTTTAGTATAGTTCGACACGGGAGGGGAAATTATTCTTACAGACAATGCGTGAAAATCGTTGTCGAAAAATCTGTATGAAAAAAAATCTATTTTCGCGACCTATCATCTGCAGATAATCATTATTATCTTCCTGTCCTTTTTCTTGCTATGTCAAACTAAATTTATTTCTTATACGGGACTAATGTAAGTTCCATTGGACTTATTTATTTATTATTGTTTTATATATAAAAAATAATTTGTACGCCGGTAATAAAAATTTGTATTTTATTTTATTCCAAAAACGGACAGAACTTTCCGGTAGACTTAATATATAAATAATCAAAACGTCATAATCTTTTTTTAATGCTTAATATTTTTCATTTTACTCTTTCTTATTTTTAATTACTTATAGCTCGAAAATTATTGCGACATTTTAAATAAGATCAACTCGATTAGCAAAAAAAATTGATTATAAAAATAAAGATTGAATTTTTTATGACAACCAAAGCCAACAATATTTTTTAATTGGATTTGATTTGCCAATTTTCCGTTTGAAAATTTTGAAAACTCGCCGATATTTTTGCCGAGTCCACACTTGAGGGATATTTGCAGATGACATCTTAACTGACAGATTGCAGATGATTTAGCAGTCGTGGATATCCCGTTCCTATAGCACTACGTTTAACTCACGACGAGCGTGACGTCGTCACGTCGTCGCAAGACATTACCGGACCGGTCGCTTGGCGAATCGAGTTTTGCACGCCTCGACAGAAACGCTCGCAAGTTTGCAATAATGACGTCTCTGGCTCCGCGCGAGGCCGCGCGTTTCTGCAAATTCTCGCGTCGCGAGGAGAGACATTTCGTCTACGGTCATCATGTGACGTTCGCTGTAAAAAGTTTTCTAAAAATTCAGACACATTTTTATCTGAATTTTCAGTGTCTGAAAGAAATTTCAGTTTTAATTATTTATCTATCTTCATTATTATTTGTCTAATTGTCTTAATTATAAGAGTCGTTTTTTTCTAAAAGAAAATTTTTTTCTGTGAAAATCGAAGTGTATCTAAAAATTCAGATAATGCAAAAAAGCTGCGGACACTTAGCCATTTTTTTTTTTTTTGGGGGGGTAGAAATCGATGTGTCTCCAATTGCATCCGCCGACACGATCGCGCGCGAAATGACGCTTAGGCTCTCGCATCGACGGAACGTAATATCAACAGAGAATGGCGTGGGACGGTATGGAATGGGATGGAACGAGGATGGTCCGGGATCCCGGTAATAGCGGTAATAGTCGGCAGTCGTGACCCGACGACGCATCTAAATTACCTTTATCCCGGTCCTCGTAGATTTCACTTTTGTATCAGTCAGCTCGACGCCTCTGTGCGGTTCTCCCTTCATACTTCATAGTTTTCTCGTATCATATGTACACACGTACACAGTCCGGCTTTCTGCAAACGGTGGCGTAAACCCGAGAACGTTTATTATTACCCGGCGCCGCAGATCGCAATGTCAATTTCTTTAGGTAAGGCAAAAAAATTTATTGAACATTTAATTCTCTTGCCCTTTCTCTCGCTATATATATGTCAAACTAAATTTATTTCTTATATGGGATCAATGTAAGTTCGATTGGACTATTTATTTATTATTGTTTTATATGTAAATAATTTGCACGTAATTTATACATATATAAATAGCCAAAACACCATAATCTTTCTTTAATACTTAATTTTTTCTATTTTACTCCTCTTCATTTTTAATTAATTATAGCTCGTAAATTATCGCGAAATTTTGGCACGATAAGGATAACTGTGGCCCCCTATTTGAAAGGTCGTTTCTGAAGACATTTTTGACGAGGCGAGGTCAAGGTCATTGGGTCCGTTTTGTAACGTTTTATTATCATGTCCAATACTTTAAAGTGATATATCTCGAAAACTATTGGTCGGAAATTTTTTTTACTATTTTTCCCGTGTTCCTCGTCAAAAATGTCTTCAGAAACGACCTTTCAAATAGGGTGCCACAGTTATCGCAATCACCCCGAAATTTTAATTGGGATCAACTCGATTAACTAAAAAATTGATTACAAAAAAAAAAAAAATTGAATTTTTTTTTTAGAGATGCTCCCTCAAAAATGTACATACACACTAAGCATACACATACGCATTAAAAATAATTAAGAATAAATATTCAGAATAAGAATTAAGAATAAAAATTAAAAATAAAAATTAAGGATAAAAATTAAGAATAAAAATTAAGAATGAAAATTAAGAATAAATATTAAGAATCAAAATTAAGAATATATTCTTAATTTAAGAATATATTCCAAAACAACATCACGTAAAGAAGAAAATATCTTTATTCATTAAGAATGTCTATTAAGAGAGCTTACAAAGTATACGTTTCGAGAAAGCAATTTTTTCGGTGTACGCGGACATTTTCGTGATAACGCGTTTCGAAATACGTTGCAAACCGCAATATTTCTCGGACTCGTTATAGATATGCGGGCCGGTTTTACGCGGTTATGCCGTGGCTATCTCATTTCGCGTAATCTAAGATACGAAGCCGCGTCTCTCTCGCGGCGACGTGATGCCGCACTACTGCAACGTATTCGCGGTATCAGAATTAATTGCAATCCTCGGATTAATACCGTTATATGGCCCCGGCGACCTCCGGCGTCCTCAGCCTCTGGACAGATTTCGCGCTCTACGCTCCCGGTTATATATTTTGTACTCTTGTTTCATCCTCTCTCGTTCCTCGCGGTGTTCGATATCGCTCTCTCGCGCGACGTTAACGCGGATGCAATTTATGCGATATAATGTTATTACGAGAGAACCCGCGTTCTATCTAATCATCGCGATACACTCGTTCGTGTAATTGAATTAATTGTAAAATATCTTAGGAATACTCTCTGTCTTCTTTTATTGCAGTTTTCTATCACTATCGGTGTAATTTTTTTTTTTTTTTTTTTTTGCTGAATAGGAAATTGCAAATGGTAAAATCGATGTTGATTTTAAATTATTTTGATAGCTTTATAGCGTATTTGATTTTCTTACAATGATGAATTGATCCAAGCGTATTTCAAACTTCTGTCACCAATGTATAAGGAAAGGGAATATGTTAATTATTTAATTAGGGAGGCAGTCGGCGTAACGCGAACCGCAGTCCGAGCACTTTGGGGTTCGGTTTAATGGGACCACGTGCAAGCTTGGAAATAAAAAAGCAAGTAAAACGCACGTCATTAACGTCGAAATTCCGCGCGCTCTCGTCTCTCCATTTATTTACACATCGAACAATCTGCAATCGCGGGGAAGGAGAAATCTGCCGTATAAATGGTTCTTAATTGGCCGACGACCGGGCAGGAGTCGCATTAAAGGTAAATCTCCTGTGCGTTGAAACTGAAATCGTCGTCGATTCACGAAAGGTCATTGATCCGCATTCTCGTCACGTTAAATGAAGCTGTTTGGCTTTGGATCCCAGTATAGATATTCAACATGAAACACGTGAAGCATGCAAATTTAAACTGGATTTTGTGTGGATAATATATATATATATATATATATATATA
>NW_021852966.1:0-861 GCF_003651465.1 Formica exsecta | reverse complement strand
TCGGAGAGGAACTCGGCGGACGCGCGCGAGACGGCAACGTCACAGCGTTTAAATAAATTCTCCGCGTCGAAGTAAAAAGGTAATTTCGAGTTCGACGAGTTCCGATTCGAAGTAACGCGAGCCGTTCCGCGGAAAATAGCGATATCGTGTATTTCGTGAGTAAGTGACAAAAATGGCTGGACTTAAAGAGGTATTAGACAAGTGCATAATTATAGGCTCAAATTTGTCGCCTACGTTAAATAGTAAACGCTATTTATCAGCGTTATCGGACGAATCGTCGGAAATAAATTATTCAGTTTTTCGGGCATTTGCGTGTGCTAGTTCGAATACTATACTCGCTGTGCTATATAGGCTAGGTTATTTCGACAATTATGCCGAGTTGTTACATATCGCGGGTGAGATAATAGAAATGCGCGAGGCATTTGACCACGAGGAGGAGGATGCAGACGGCCTTATAGCTTTCTTGCTATCAAATCATCGAGGAAACCGCTTAAATGGTAAGCAAAATGTTTTTATTTATATTGTACAATTGTAATGTAATCGAATACGCTAGACAGTGATTAATCAAAATTTTCAAAATCATAAGTTGTAGATCGAAACACGACTGCGACTGATGAGCGAGAGACTCCCTCTCAGCTTCGAAAACGTCCGGCTGAAGATGAGCTCGAAACAGGATCTTCGAGTAAGTTTCGTATAAAAATGAAATAAAAATATTAATCTTTATACAAATTCTATATTAAATATTGATAAAATATTAAATTTTAGGACGAGCACGTTCCGATGAAAACGACAGCGGAGCTGATATCATGGCATCAGCAGGTGAGATACAAAATTTTGAAAAGAATAAAAATAACGTAGATG
>NW_021852965.1:0-214 GCF_003651465.1 Formica exsecta | reverse complement strand
GTACACGAATTGACCTCCGGAGAGTTGGTGAAGGGAGAGAGAGGGGCATGAAAGAATGGTTGCGGCAATTTTTACCTCGTTTCTTCCCCTCTCTTCCTCTCCTGCTTGCGAACCTCCCTTATTGTTAGTCCAAGACGCCAATTTTCTTCTTACGTGAATATGCGGGGGCACGCGGAAAGGTTCGCGAGTATATATATATATATATATATATATA
>NW_021852964.1:0-207 GCF_003651465.1 Formica exsecta | reverse complement strand
TATTTGATTTATATATTTATGTAATCATAACTTTAATATATATATATATTGTGATTCCAATATATCTCTTGATCCTATTCTATTATCCTGTTCTATTCTGATTTATTATATTCTAATGCTTTTTTTGCGATTTAGAAAAATTGGAAATTTTCAAAAAAGAATTTTAGTTATTGATGTGGATACCGTGATACTTTCCAAATACCAAAG
>NW_021852963.1:19806-20014 GCF_003651465.1 Formica exsecta | reverse complement strand
ATAAAAATATGTCAGAAAAGTAATGTAAAAATTTGTAAAAATTTTATGGATAAATAAAAAGAAAGTTAAAAAGAGTGTTTAAAGACAAATGTTAAAAATTTCTATTTTTTTCAATAAAATAACTTGTAAATGAATAAAATTTTAATTAGAAGTAAAAAAATATTTATTGGATGATTATTCGGACGAAAAAAAAAAGAAAAAAAAATCA
>NW_021852963.1:0-1014 GCF_003651465.1 Formica exsecta | reverse complement strand
ACATCATACGTCCAGACTTCACGCAAAATGCGCTTTTCTTCTCTTTTTTTAAATTATTTCTTTTAATATTCTTATTCCAAAAACTGAGCAGGCGCCGTGTCTATAATGACTTTGAGTATAATTCGTTATCTCGTCTTGAAAAGCTGACCTCCAAGGCTCCGCTATAGGATCTGGTTCATAAGGTTCATAATCTTGCACCTCCTTCCTCAAGTGATCATATTTGAAACTTTGCTTACTCCGTGCATTGTAAAACCTTTGACAAGGGGACGGCACGGGTTGGGAAATTCAGTTTGGGATCAGCATTCGTGTGGTGGTAGTGTACCCTTAGGGTGTAAATATATTACAGTCATAGGGCGCACTATCCAGCCAATTCCGAGAAAAAGCGTCTTAAAGTTTTCCAAGTAGCTTATACACAAGAAAGTTTTCTCACCTTTCAAGCGGCCGTGTGGCTAAGGCGGTAGCGTGTCCGACTCGCATGCCCGTAGTCGCAGGTTCGATCCTTATAACTTGATTTTTTTTTCTTTTTTTTCGTCCGAATAATCATCCAATAAATATTTTTTTACATCTAATTAAAAATTTATAAGTTTATAAGTTATTTTATTGAAAAAAATAGAAATTTTTGACATTTGTCTTTAAACACTCTTTTTAACTTTCTTTTTATTCAATTTTTACAATTTATTTATCCACAAAATTTTTACAAATTTTTACATAACGTTTTTGACATATTTTTATTTGTATATATTTATACGATTTTTCAATATAAAAGATATACCTGATACAAAAGATATACACAATTAAAAGTGCTTTCAATGCTGTTAGTTTTATTCAAATTTTGATGGTTTATAGGAACCAAAATGATAATTATCGTAGAAACATAAAAAGCAGAAAATACCTCGACAACTCGCGCAACAAATAAAAGATTTTTTTACAAGAACAGAATATTTTGTGTATGTTTGTTGCGTTGTGTGAACACAGTGAACAGGGTGTGTGTGTACAAGAAAGTGTAGGTAAGAG
>NW_021852962.1:0-984 GCF_003651465.1 Formica exsecta | reverse complement strand
TAGAAATTATTAATTATATTTAAGTTATTTTGATCAATGAATTGTATAACTGATTCAAAAGAAATGCGTAGATTTCTATTTTCAGATAAATTAGAAGTAATATCTGAAAAATTTGATTACATTGATGTGTGTGTATTATTTATAAATAAAGTATACATAATTATTTAATGATAAATATATCATCCATTGTATCTGACACAAATTATGTGACACATGACCACTAGTTTACATAAAAACAATTAAATCCTTATATATTACCATCTGAGTTATTTATTATTTCTGTCGTTTCATCATCTTGGTCATTTATTTCTGCTATTAAAGTATTTAAAGATGTGTCCAAAATCTCGTTTACAGGAAAATTAATATTTAAATCTGAAAAATAATTTAAACTTTTGGGAATTCATAATAAATTTGCTTGCAAAATAAAATATTTGGTAACATTAATTATATAATCTAATTACAAAATTGTGATAACAAAATCTGAAAATGCATTAGAAACTTTATTTTATTGATTGATTATGTTTGCTGTTTACTTAAAATTTCCAAAAATTTTTTCAGAAATGTACTTGTGTCAAAATTAGTATTATTACCAAAAATGATAATGCATTAAGTTAATGCATGTAGAATCATGCCATGCTTGTGTAAATATAACATTTTAATATTTAAATAAGTTATATCACCTGTATTGTCATCTGCTTTGTCAATCAGCAATTCAAAAAATGTATCACCAAAATTGGTTTCGAAAACATTTGGTTGAATATATAAAAAGGTAACTATAATTATAATAAATGACTGATAACTGACATTTTTACGAAAAAAAGCTAAATAAAAGATAAATATCTCAACTTTTATGAAGAAATAATTCTATTCGCAAATCTATTCCTCAAATTTATTTACTTTAAATATACTTTTGGTATATATAAAAGTGAATTAAAACATGTACCTTGCTGATTGCTCTTTTCTATAGATTCATCTAGAACTTCA
>NW_021852961.1:0-229 GCF_003651465.1 Formica exsecta | reverse complement strand
TATGTGAAGCGCTCGCTGCGATCAACTGTTTGCTACATGCGATGGCCCATCGCCGATGGGTATAAAAGAGAAAGACAGAGAGAGAGAGAGAGAGAGAGGGAGAGAGAGGGAGAGGGAGAGAGAGAGAGGGAGAGAGAGGGAGAATGTGTACGTGTGTGTATACGCGTATACGTTCTCTCTCACGCATACACCCCATCGCATGTAGCAAACAGTTGATCGCAGCGAGCGC
>NW_021852960.1:0-625 GCF_003651465.1 Formica exsecta | reverse complement strand
TTTTTTATTGATTTCTTTTATTTTTTTACAATTACGTCACTTCTTGCGCCGTGCTCTATATTTTTACTTTTTATATTCTTTGCAGAAATACAGGTAAAAAAAATTTTTATACACAAAGAATTTGCGCACCAAGCACTTTATGACTGCTGTATTATTGCATAATGCACAAATAGCTTCACAATTTTTAAAACAATAATCTACAGGATTATCAAACTTAAGGTTTCTCTTGTAAATACATTTGTAAAAACTACCATTTTTGTACCACGAATATTTAAACAGATTTATAAACCAAGGAGAAGATAATTGATTATGAATAAGCGATTGAAGTTTGATAATGTTGTTTCGTAAATGTAAGTTTATATCGTAATTATACAAAATAACTATATCTGAAAAATGTTTAATAAAATTTTTCCAAATCCTGAAGCGGAAGATATCGAGAAGTTGAATCATTCCAGTCGTTTCTGCAGGAATTATTAATATTTTTATATTTTTTGATAATTTGTCTTTGTGTATAAAAAAATTTTTTTTACATATCATTTCTGTAAAAAATATAAAAAATAAAAAAATAGATATAAATGAAGCGCGAGAAGGGACGTAATAGTAAAAAAAATAAAAGAAATCAATA
>NW_021852959.1:0-270 GCF_003651465.1 Formica exsecta | reverse complement strand
TTAAGATATAGATTAAAATAAAAATTTGAAAAGAATATAAAATATATTTTTTAATTGATAAATTTTATTTAATTTGTTTACTGAAAAAGGCGTTAATAATTTTATTAATTGTATAAAATAGTAATAATTTATTCTTATATTGCGCCGATTTTATACTAATTTCGTATAGCCCATTCATCTTTATTATGATATCAATCAAAGCTTTGCTTTAATTGATGTAAAGCCAAATTATCGATATATTAAATTAGATAAAATATAAATGTTTTATTA
>NW_021852958.1:0-293 GCF_003651465.1 Formica exsecta | reverse complement strand
ATGAATAAAACTCATAAACTCTGTCTTGGATTTTAGGAGTACTTGTATTATTAGATTAATCAATGAATACTTTGAGTAAGTCTTTGATTGATTAATCAGGGCAAAGAATCTTGTATTTTAAAAACAAAATAGAAGAATGTACTTTATATTATTTATATTAATCAGATTCTCTTAAAACCTATTTTGTTCAAACATATATTTATCATAAATTGGATTTAATCGCTCTCAAAGCGATTAAACTTTGTTTAACTCAAAAACGCTAATAAATTACCGGTAGGGTCACCCATGCCGGA
>NW_021852957.1:0-1807 GCF_003651465.1 Formica exsecta | reverse complement strand
GGTGCGCCTCTATAAATAGGGCCCCGATGACTTATTTTCCAAAATTTGATTTGAGATTCGCGAGAGCAAATATGCGGTTCGCGCGAAAAGCGACGATAATCAAAGTGATAAATTTTGACGATAAAACACGATTAATGTCCGAGAAAGAAATACGCAAGCATGGAAATATGCTGCCGACTACTATACGCGGTATCATTTGCGGTCCTTCGAATTGCGGTAAGACTAACGTGTTGATAAGTTTGATAGAAAGTCCACACGGTGTACATTTCGAGAATGTGTACGTATACTCGAAACCACTTCAACAACCGAAATATCGATACTTGGAAAATTTGCTATTATCGATCGATGAAATTGATTATTTTACATTCTCTAATAATAGTGACGTTATTCCACCGAGCGAGGCGCTTCCGAACACCATTTTTATCTTTGACGACGTGGCAAGCGATAAGCAAGATACGATAAGAGAGTACTTTGCAATGGGTCGACACTCGAGCGTCAACTGTTTCTATCTTTGTCAATCGTATGCCAAGATACCCAAGCATCTTATACGGGACAATGCAAATTTACTGATTTTATTTAAACAAGATAGTACAAACTTGAAACATGTATACAACGATCATGTAAATACTGACATGTCTTACGACGATTTTCGCGCATTCCGTCAGAAATGTTGGCAGCACGAGTATGGATTTGTAGTGATTGATAAAGACAGTTTACAGACTAATGGACGATATCGAAAAGGATTTAACGATTTTGCAATACCGTAAAGTGGTTAGTCATTATCGATACATCGATCGAGCAACGTCCAAAAATTTTCGTCCGAGCGCAACATAACGACGACGATTGACAGTGACGATCGTGAGAAGATTGCGAGAGAGATTGTAAAAACGAGCGAATCAATACGCAAAAAATATCGTTCTTTAAAAACCGGTCAAATGGAGGAAGACGTCGCATTGGAGAGGCACTTTAAACCAATTATCGAACCTCTAAAACAACTTGTCGAAAATACAATCAATGTGGAATCTAATGAAGCGAAAATCGAACCATCGAGTATGCTCGAAGACAAGCATCTGAAAAAAGAGTCTGGAACAAAGCGAACAAGGTTCAATATCAATTACAAACGTCCGAGGGTCAAAATACATTGCGCGAACATTTGGGTCCACTAGGGCAAAAATATGTGGGAGCTATTTTGAGTCAAGATAAAAATAACAGTATGGATTATGTTTACGGTGTTAAATTTTGCAACGAAGGAATGATGCTTGGTGATAAAATTTTTGATGTGGATAAAGATGACAATATAATTATCGATGGAATAAGATATGTGGGAACACCAGGTCTCTACGAGTTGATTTTCAAGAGAATACCCGAATACAATGACTACAATGACGATGATAAAATTAAATACAAAAATATATTACTGGCGACAAATGCGCATAGACGTGGCAATGATATGCGTAAAAGTAACAAGATTGTTAAGTAACAAGGGATACAAGTATAAATATATAATAGCGCCAATAATTTCTATTAAAAATATAATAGCGCCTGGAAAAAAAGTTGGAAGGGGTATAAACATACCGCGCGCTATGGCGTTAAACGATAATAAGATCGATTACGTGCATTGGAATGATCCCAACGAGTTGGTAGATCGCTTGCGATTGCTGGAAGCTTCGCGTCAAGCCGGCAACAATGCCCACGACAAAGAAATATTATCAATTATCGAGGAACTTTACGAAGCTGGCCTCATTATAAATTAATCTATGCATCGGCGAAATGAGTCAGTCTGTCATTATTGTTTGTATCGAAATGT
>NW_021852956.1:1680-2112 GCF_003651465.1 Formica exsecta | reverse complement strand
ATCGAAAACATAATTAAAATTAAGATTAAAATTAATTGTTTAACATTAGATATTATTATAACATGTTTTAAAATTAATAAAACTTCATGGTAAACATAGCGAAAAGGGGACCCAGCCCCAATGACTTTGACCTTGATATACGTTGTCAAGGACATAATTCTGAGTAACTTTTTCTCCTAATTTAATCGTCGCTCGTTGCTTATTAAAAAGATATTAACACAAAAAGTTTGAAATATACCAAAGTACATGCATGGACAGGAAGCACGCGCGCGCGCGCGCACATACACACACAAACATATACACACACACGGTGGAGGGTTCAAGGGGGGCCTTTGGCCCCTCTCCCACACCCGCCCCACCGGTAGGCAGGGTGGACCTCGCTTTACAACTTACAAAGTACATGCTACATTGTAAAGCGAGGTCCACCCTGCC
>NW_021852956.1:0-1069 GCF_003651465.1 Formica exsecta | reverse complement strand
GCGCGAGGCAGAGGACATTCGCGATGCGGATAACGAGCGTCGACTCTCAAACTCCAAACAATTAACGTTCACGATATCTGAGCACTAAATGATGAAAGAACACGAATTGAGATGTGACCAAATTGCTCGCCGCGAGAATATGAATGCGATATTATGCGAGACAATTCGGACCGAATATGAGACGAGTAAGCCTACTGCGTACGCGACACGAGCGAGAATAAGACACGAAAGAATATCATACGAGAAATGATGATATTCGAAACTATGATCGATTGCTATCGACCAGCTCGAATCGTTGTCGTAGGCAGACTAAATCGACCGACCGCGGAAACTCGCGCTCTGCCGATGTGAATAACAAGCTTTTTCGGTATCGAACGTTCTAGAACCAGGTGTTTGTCACGGTTTTTCACTATAGAATAACGCGATCACGCACCGAGCAGGTGATCGCTACGCTTTTTGTTCTCGCTCGTGTTTTGATTTCTGAGGCAATCGTTTGAATATAACGGCGACGTTCGTCATTGAAATTTAGACACAAAATTTTAATGTTTCAATTTTGAACATACCGCCCGCCTTGGAACGATAGTTCCAAAATAATCGAGATAACAATTGCAGTAAACGACAAGAGCGCACGCCACAAGTAACATGAGATACATGAGCGAAAGACGACAAGTTACGCGACGTGGTTTGACGCGCTGAATTTGCCGCCCGCCTTGGCGGAATGACGCTCGCATCTTGACAATTTTGATCTTAATCTAATAATGTACAGTAATGAAACGCAACGCGGCGAAGGAGTCTAATTGCTCGTCGCCTCATTATTGACCGGTAGTACGCACAGTTTGACAATCGGTCTTTTGAATTCGGATGTGGCCGTCTTTACGGTGACGACCCGTGCTAATCCGTCAGAGCCGAGATGACAACGCGTCACTCGGCCCAACTCCCATTTGCAGGGGGGTAACAGCGGATTACGCAATAGAACAAGTTGCCCGGGTTTAATCGGTGGTTTGACCTTTCGCCTTTCGTTTGACATTTTGCTCTTTGTTGTAAAGTATTTACATAGTCGTTACTCCAT
>NW_021852955.1:151767-170508 GCF_003651465.1 Formica exsecta | reverse complement strand
AAATATATAGGTCCAAAACACATCCCACGCGATTTTCTATCGATTAGTATAGTCCAATTTTGATCAATTTTCCTAACCAAATCTGACATTGCCTTGCCTTGCCTTGCCTAACCAAATCTGACATTGCCTTGCTTTGCCTTGCCTAACCAAGGAAAAAAAAATGGTAAAAATATTTTAGCCCAAAACATGTTCCACGTGATTCTCGATCGATTGGTATAGTCCAATTTTGATCGATTTTTTACACTCCGTACATCCTCGTGACTCGGACAAAAAATTTTTTGAGAAAATGAAAAAAATATATAGGTCCAAAACACATTCCACGCGATTCTCTATCGATTGGTATAGTCCAATTTTGATCGATTTTTTACCCTCCGTACATCCTCGTGACTCGGACAAAAAATTTTTTGAGAAAATGAAAAAAATATATAGGTCCAAAACACATTCCACGCGATTCTCTATCGATTGGTATAGTCCAATTTTGATCGATTTTTTACCCTCCGTACATCCTCGTGACTCGGACAAAAAATTTTTTGAGAAAATGAAAAAAATATATAGGTCCAAAACACATCTCACGCGATTCTCTATTGATTGGTATAGTCCAATTTTGATTAATTTTTTACACTCCGTACACTCTCGTGACTTAAAGAAAAAACAATTTTTTTTGAGAAAATAAAAAAAAATATATAGGTCCAAAACACATCCCACGCGATTCTCTATTGATTGGTATAGTACAATTTGAATCGATTTTTTACACTTTGTACACCCTTGTGACTTGGGAAAAAAAAAAAATTTTTTTGAGAAAATGAAAAAAAATATATAGGTCCAAAACACATCCCACGCGATTCTCTATCGATTGGTAAATTGTAGCCCTTCGCGAGGCCGATCGATGTCCCTCGGGAGACAACCCTCCCCCGTCAACGGTTTCCGAGTTACGGACCCAAAATGGCAAGGGGCGCTTTGCACCCCTATAACTAAGGAACGGAGATAGATATCGACGCGAGACAAACGCCAGAATCCGTTTCGCGTGACCAATTTTCGATTTCCGTAATAAAAAATTGCAAAAAAGCTGGAACACCGTAACCCTAAACCTAAACAAATTTTTATGAGTTGGCGCAATATTTTTATCATATATCACATTATTTTTGTAAAAAAAAAAAAAAGAAAAAAATTAAAACAACTATTTTGTAAAACAGTTTTTTTAGTTTGGATGTGACAGTGTTTTTGTATTAAAATAATTAAAATAACACTATTTTGTATAAGAGTTTTTTCTTTATAGCAAAAGACGCTTATGCGCGTGCACTTGGCTCTTTTTTCACTTAAAAAAAAAAAATGAATTTGCAATTTTATAAATTTACAATCTTTTTGTATCCAAAATATTCAGATATCCGCATGCAAAAAGATCATGGTGGATTTACGCATACAACGAGTTTTTTCACATCTCTCTTGTCTTTGTATAATCTCAATATTTATTTATTAAAATCTAAAGTATCTTGCATATTAGAAAATTATTATCAAATTTTTAATTTTATATAAGAATGGGAACTATTAAAAGAATTTTTAGTCCAATGTTTGAGTCCCCTGTGTTGGGGTCATATCATACAACTTAAACTAATAAAATTATTTATTATGTCTATAATCTTACTAGCCGCTTTTTGTAAACTTTATATAATTATCGTGACTAAAAATTAAATGCGGAATAGATAGCGCAACATGCACCGCATAGCGGTAAACGAATGAACTAGCGATTATCGAATACTTTTTTTGTAATATTTTCGGAATGTTGCTGTAACATTGCTAAAGTTATATTGTAAAATAATGGTTATATTGTAAAATAATTTGCAATATTTCTGCAACATTACACTGCAATATGCAATATTGCAATGTTGCAGCAATGTTGCAAGCTTCAGTGCTGTATGGGTACGCATTCAAAATTGAAAAATAAAGATTGGAATTTTACTAATCGGAATAAAAGAAATAAACATTTCTTTCCCTTAGGTCGGAAACGTGAAAAATGAAAAATCTTTCCATTAATTTTAATGACAAAATTTTTCACTTTTCACGTTTCCGTCCCAAAGAAAAAGTTACATGATCGATACCCTGATTGATCAAATTTCAATCTTGAATCTTCAATCTCAATCTTCGATTGGTAATCTGATACGGGCTTTAAGATTCCATTCAGCCAATGAAATGGCTAATATCTTTGCAATATTTCTGCAACATTACACTGCAATATGCAATATTGCAATGTTGCAGCAATGTTGTTGCAAGCTTCAGTGCTGTATGGGGAAGAAGATTCCAAGCAAACCAATATGTAACTGTTACATAACCTAGCAGATATAAAATAGAAATTAACTTCCATATAAATAAAATCTTTAATTTTATAAATTAATTAAATTTACCTAAATACATATATATATTACATTTAATATATGTTATTATATATACATTCTGGATGGTCTTATTTTTGCATCAAACAAACGTAAAAAAATGACGTCTCGTAGATGTGACGACGTCATTTTCTCTCTTCCTTAGGGTCTAATTGGTCATTTTGTGACTAAAATGTACCGTCATTATGACGTCCTTTTGCTACTTGGGATGTTATATTACATGATTTAGAGAAATATGTAAAATATATATATCTATGTTATGTTATAGTAACATATCATTTGAAATGTATCGAATATATAAATAACATATTCAAAGTTGCTGACATAGAGCCGTACCAGAACGTAACATTTACCTGTACAAGTAATATTACATGTAACATTCACGACACTCGTGGATCGAGAGACAGAAGATATTAGAAATTGCAATAATGTTAGGTGCTGCGCACAATAGAGAAAATATTAGGAATAGGAATAAAATATTAAATATCAGGAGGAGCAATATGGAATTATTTTATTTCAAACAAGGGAACGGAATGGATTAACGCATAATGAAATAATAAAATTTAAAAAAAAATAGAAATATTTGATCCATTCCGTTTCCTTGTTTGAAGTAAAATAATTCCAAATTGCTCCTCCTGATATTTAATATTTTATTCCTATTCCTAATATTTTCTCTATTGTGCGCAGGGCCTAACTGTTACGAACATCAACATATAGACTATATATCGACTATTGATATATTGATGGTTACGAAATAATGAAAAGTAAAGGTTGGCACCATCTACTTTCAAGCGTTTCCACCGCCTAAATTTCATGTCAATTCGCTGCCACTCCGACAAAGCTTGTAGATCGGAGTAGGAGTGAAATGAACGCAGTCAGTCGTATTTCCATTGATTTAAATTTGGTTCTACGCCGCATTAGATGCGAATTCTTCGATGGAAACTAGACCAAAGAAACACAATCGACCCCCTGAACGCGACCAATAATGAATTAATAGATGTATTCGTGTATTCTCGCCTAGGTAGCGCTTCGAACACTGTTCCAAAACAAAATACGAGTGTTAGCTATCTATTTTCTTATATCATTTGTGCTTAATTGTGTCAACGTCAACGTTTTCAAGATGGCAAGCACGGTGAATGATATCGTGACACAAGCGAAGGAAAATCTTACCGAGTATCAGAATGCAACAACTGCGAGAGTACCGTCGACACCCGAGGGAATGGCAATTGCTTACGGTAGTCTCATTATTATGGCTATTTTACCGATTTTTTTCGGTAGCTACCGTGCAGTCAGACATCATAAGGAACAGCAGGTTAGCCACGTACTTTGACATATGTTTGACGCACGCGTTTTTTACGAAATTTTTCCGTTCGTTTTTTCATCGATCGCGAAAATTTACGGAAGAAGTTTTCGTCATATTTTGCAACGATTGATTATCTCTTATCTCAAACGGTCACAAGACTTTTTTTTTAATGATTTCTGCTAACATTTTTCTTCCGACAAAACGATTAATTACGATTGTACGTGTAATGCAGCTATATGAAATAGTACGGTATATCCGTGAGTGTCGTAAGTTTTTTTTATTTGTATTCCTAATTTGTTGCATGATGCGTTATATTTTACAGCAACAGTATAAAGCCAGTGGCGAACAACCTGACACGATGTCTCGTAGAGAGGCTGCCATGTTTCCTCTTATCTCCAGCGTTACGTTAATTGGCTTGTATATATTGTATAAGGTAATTATACGTTTGTGTGAAAATTATCATATTTCAAGATTGTAAAATGTTACGTAAAATAATTTTTACAGGTATTTGCGAAAGAGTATGTTAACCTAATATTGGCTGGATATTTTTTCTTCCTTGGCATTTTAGCTTTGTGTCATCTTACCAGGTAATTTGAGCTTTTCAACAAAAAAAAGAATTTGTATCATGAACGTTTTTTGTAGTAATTCGAATAAGAAGTTTGACTTAATCGTTGAAGCATGTTTTGTAATATTTAAGTATAATTAAATTAAAAATTCTAAAGTTGTAAAATTTTAGCCCATTGATCTCATCGTTGGTACCTGCTGCGATTCCGAAAACACAATATCACATCTTATTTACCAAAGGAAAAGATGATAAGGAAGAGCATATAATTAACTACAAATTTAATCTACATGACATTGTTTGTCTTGTATGCTGTTCATTCGTGGGTGCTTGGTATCTTTTAAAAAAAGTAAGAATAAAAAAAAGAAATAAATAAAATTCAGATTTAATTTAGATTTTAGAAATTTAGGTTTTTCATCTTTTATATTTTTTATACGTTTCTATCTTTTTTTTTTTTTTTTCTTTTTCAGCATTGGATAGCTAACAACCTATTTGGCATAGCGTTTGCCATAAATGGAGTCGAATTATTACATCTCAATAATGTCGTGACTGGATGCATTTTGCTCTGTGGTCTTTTATTTTATGATGCCTTTTGGGTGTTTGGTACGGATGTAATGGTGACGGTAGCGAAATCTTTTGAAGTGCCCATTAAACTCGTCTTTCCGCAAGATCTTTTAGAAAAGGGCTTGAGCGCCGGTAATTTTGCCATGCTGGGATTGGGTGACATTGTATTGCCTGGCATCTTTATCGCGTTACTGCTGCGATTTGATAACAGTCTCAGTAGGAAGACAAATGTCTACTTTTATTCCACGTTCTTCGCATACTTCATGGGATTACTCGCCACCATGATGATCATGCACTTATTTAACCATGCGCAACCTGCTTTATTGTATCTAGTACCCGCGTGTGTAGGCACACCGTTGCTCTTAGCATTAGTCAAAGGTGATCTCAAGGCACTGTTCTCGTAAGTATCTTTTAATTCGAACATGAATTTATGTGTCACATTTGTTTCTATATTTATGATTTATATATATGCGAAATTTTTATCTGCTTCAGATATGAAGATCATCCGTCGCAACCCACGAACGGAACGCAACAATCGGAACAAACGCAAGTAGAAGCGAAAAAGGATAAATAATACATTAATTAATAACGCGAAAAATATAATGAAGATTCCACGAGACATTATTATTATCGCGCTATGATTTTCCGAATTCTTGCGGAAGAAAAAAAGAAAATAAAAAATGATTGTTTATGGTTCAGGCTCAAGACGTACAATTACGCATTATGAAGAATACTATAGCTTATAATTATGTCTTGCATGCACATCAACTGCAAGGTATATAATTCTGAATACAATTCTTAAAGTAGTTAATACTCACGGATATCGTTCGCGGAAGAAAAACGAAAAAGAAAAATTCAATGATAGGAAATATGATTGTGATAATCAAGAATGCCGTTTCGTTTGTATGCAACATTAAAGAGAAATTTTTATCACTCATGTATGGTATCGATGGTAACCATTCTGAGATACTGGATGAAAAGGCACTCGTACTGAGAAGATGTCAAACAATAATTTAGAGTTTTGTTGTTTCATAGTGTAAAATAGTATAAAAATACTTCCAACTCTTGATTTATATTTTGTACATAGTAATGTGTACGATAGACTACTATATAAAAGTTTGCCTGAGTTTTACAATGCGTTTTACATTCTAAAAATTAATTCAGAATTAAGTTTCAATTATATATAAGTTTTTACTGTTAGAGTAAATTCTCTTCGAGATTTATCTTTCTGATTTCTACCATGTGTGAGTGATAATCGTGAAATGTGAAAATGTAAAAATGACCCTTTTTCTTTGCAATGCATTAAACGAATTAATATGAAACAGTTATAAAAAGTTATTTAAATGTTCATAATGAAATATGAAGAAATACGAGATCGCGCTATTTGAATGCCACTGTATACCTTATTTATTTGCAAGATCTGCATGGATATTTGAAATTAAAAGAAACTTACATTTTTTATTCGTAAGTGTAATGTATGTACAAAAAATAAAATCTACTAAAATTGCGTAATTTTTTTAAGTTGTCGAAAAAAAAAATTTTTAAGATAATTATAATTCTGTCTCTCTCCTTTCATTAATATAAAGTATAGTACTTATAATTTTTCTTTGCCGACACTTAGAAATCACAAATATTTACAATTTATAATACTGAGACATATGTTCTGACAGTCTAATATTTTCATTATGGCAAAAATTTCGAAATCTTACAATCTTTTAAATAAAAATGAACTTTGTTGCTTTCAACTTTATATTTTTATGTAGTAAGATATTGTATGATTCACAATTATATATATTTCTCTTCGTATGGTACAATTACACCATATATGTGTATGTATCTATAGATATCGACAAAATTAGAATACTCTAATTCAATTTAATAACTGAAATAAAAAAAAATAAGTAATTATTATAGGTTATTGAGAAATCTATCCACAAATTATGTTTACAGATATTTTATTCTTATAATGGAAAAACTTCTATAATTGAAGAAATATAAAAAAAAAGATATTCTTTTTCATACTTTGGCGACACTTTCCACAGCCAAATTTTCAGCTGTAATTGGCTGCATATCTTTAATTCCATCCTTGAATATTTTTTGAACTTTGAAATTTGGTAAATTAACGATCAATCGTTTCTGAATTTCTCGAATACATTTCTTCAATAATATATATGCCTCTTCTTCGGTAGAATCTGCAAGAAATATCCAATTATACCTTATAGGCAGAATTAATTTATACATGATCATATTTCTATACATTTATATATATATATATATATATATGCATTTTACCATATTTGTAATATCTGTCTAAGACAGACATGGAAAACATGCCACCATATCCATGAGTTGCATAAGGAACTTTTACACAGGATGCTAAATAATCGATGAAATATAATTCTGGTCCTGTATCATCGTCATATCCAGCCAGCAGCATATTGACAAAATATGGGGTTCTACTTCTAAGATAATCGGCCAGATTTCTCCTTGTAAAGCAAGCAGCAGCCTTGGGAGACAGTTCATAACCATTTCGCATCTTATATAATTGAATATTTTTTCCAATATACTCTGAAAATTGTGTCGTGTCACCTGATTCTCCAGATATTGCCATAACAAGCTTGTCAGAGATCTTGTGAATCTTGTGTTCATCTGAAATGTTTTGTGTGCCATTTAAAATTAGTTTATGCAATTTATAATTAAACTGGGGTGCGTTCGAGAACCTCATCCGTGTGCACACGAGCGTCGTTTTATCTTTGTTTAACTTTCAGTAAATAACGAAGATAAAACGACACTCGGTGAACATGGGTGACGTTCTCGAACGCAGCCCTGTAGAATGTTTGCTCATAACCTAACAATCTAATATATAACGTAATTAAAATTTCGTGAAAATGACACATTGTTCTATTGTTTTATACTTTAATATACTATGATAATGTAATTATGATAATATTCTGTTATACAATGTATCACACAATACAATATATACTAATATAATTAATTGTGTCTAATTAATACGCTACTAACAGTCGGATATGATAAAAATAACAAACAGTTTACCGCTTTTCATAACTATAATGGATTGTGCGGTTGTCATATCCGCTGCAATCAGCACGAAATCTTTGCATTGAATACCAATTAAACACTCCATTTCTGCGATTCGTTTTTGTATTCGCCGTCTCGATGTAATCAGCAAACACTAAAAGTGCTTGTCACGCAGACGACAAGTTAACCTCCCGATAATCGAAATAGTGGTACTGTTACTGTTTCGTATTGTCATACGAGATGATCTGTAACCTGTAACCACAATTTGTAACCACCATTGAGTAAATAAGAACAGGAGAGAGCATTTGGTGTTAAGGATGTGAACGGAAGTGACTATATATAAGTGGACGCTCAAGTTGGCCACTTAGGGCAATGTTGTTCTCGGGGACGCTTTCTCGCGCATGCGCGTTAAGGTGCCATTACATGGCAGCATCGAGCATCGATCGTCTGCGCAGGAATCTAAATGAGATAGATTCCAGCTTCTTGCGGCTAATAGCATGATGAGTGATATGAATTCGGTGGAGATAAAAAAATTATGTTCTGACTGGTTACTGATCACATTACTAATACTGAAAATTGATATTTATTTACATTATACACAATAGATATTATTATTATTGAACAAAATATATATAAAACGTTACTATCCCCCAGCAGATTATTAGAATCTAATCAAGGGATAAGGGATATAATTTTCATTTTTTTTCCTGCATGTTTATAACATACTGCTCCTTTAAATCATTTCCTACTTTTAACAATAGTTTTTCAAACTGTGTCGTTTTGTCATTTGTGAATTCCTTTTTGTGTCTTATTTATTTGAATATTTCAACCATCCAAAATATTTTGCCGCATTTGTATTTTAATTTTATTTTAATTTACATTGCCAGAGTAGTAACGTTTCATAATATATCTTTGATTAATAATAACACACACACACACACACACACACACACACACACACACACACACACACACACACACACACACACACACACACACACACACACACACACACACACACACACACACACACACACACACACACACACACACACACACACACACACACACACACACACACACACACACACACACACACACACACACACACACACACACACACACACACACACACACACACACACACACACACACACACACACACACACACACACACACACACCTTTACATGGCAGCTTTAAGCGTCGAGCGTCTGCGCAGAAAATTGCGCAGAATCTAATTTCAGCCTAGAATCTATCTCTTTTAAATTCTGCGCATTTTTCTGCGCAGACGCTCGACGCTTAAAGGTGCCTTTACATGGCAGCGTCAAGCGTCGAGCGTCTGCGTAGAAAATTGCGCAGAATCTAATTTCAGCCTAGAATCTATCTCTTTTAAATTCTGCGCATTTTTCTGCGCAGACGCTCGACGCTTAAAGGTGCCTTTACATGGCAGCGTCAAGCGTCGAGCGTCTGCGTAGAAAATTGCGCAGAATCTAATTTCAGCCTAGAATCTATCTCTTTTAAATTCTGCGCATTTTTCTGCGCAGACGCTCGACGCTTAAAGGTGCCTTTACATGGCAGCGTCAAGCGTCGAGCGTCTGCGTAGAAAATTGCGCAGAATCTAATTTCAGCCTAGAATCTATCTCTTTTAAATTCTGCGCATTTTTCTGCGCAGACGCTCGACGCTTAAAGGTGCCTTTACATGGCAGCGTCAAGCGTCGAGCGTCTGCGTAGAAAATTGCGCAGAATCTAATTTCAGCCTAGAATCTATCTCTTTTAAATTCTGCGCATTTTTCTGCGCAGACGCTCGACGCTTAAAGGTGCCTTTACATGGCAGCGTCAAGCGTCGAGCGTCTGCGTAGAAAATTGCGCAGAATCTAATTTCAGCCTAGAATCTATCTCTTTTAAATTCTGCGCATTTTTCTGCGCAGACGCTCGACGCTTAATGCTGCCATGTAAAGGTACCTTAAGGTGCCATTACATGGCAGCATCGAGCATCGATCGTCTGCGCAGAAATCATTGCGCAGGAATCTAAATGAGATAGATTCCAGCTTCTTGCGGCTAATAGCATGATGAGTGATATGAATTCGGTCGAGATAAAAAAATTATGTTCTGATACACATTACTAATACTGAAAATTGATATTTATTTACATTATACATAATAGATATTATTATTATTAAACAAAATATATATAAAACGTTACTATCCCCCAGCAGAATATTAGAATCTAATCAAGGATTAAGGGATATAATTTTCATTTTTTTTCCTGCATGTTTATAACATACTGCTCCTTTAAATGATTTCCTACTTTTAACAATAGTTTTTCAAACTGTGTCGTTTTGTCATTTGTGAATTCCTTTTTGTGTCTTATTTATTTGAATATTTCAACCATCCAAAATCTTTTGCCTCATTTGTATTTTAATTTTATTTTAATTTACATTGCTAGAGTAGGAACGTTTCATAATATATCTTTGATTAATAATTATAATAACACACACACACACACACACACACACACACACACACACACACACACACACACACACACACACACACACACACACACACACACACACACACACACACACACACACACACACACACACACACACACACACACACACACACACACACACACACACACACACACACACACACACACACACACACACACACACACACACACACATCTGTTATATAATAAAATAAATGAAATATAATTCTGGGCAACAATATTCTGCGCAGACGCTTAACGCTCCGTCTGTCGGCGCGCTTCGTAAATTCACCGAAAATCGTACATCTTGCATAAATTCTTACGTGAAAAATATCGCTCGTACGAAAAAAACTTATAGAACATTTCTTGTGCAAAATTGTCCATTCTTTAATTTTCTACTCTTGCATTTTTTTGTAAAATCGATATTTAACGAGATAAAAACGGAATTTGAACCCTATTTGTTTAATTAGTTCTCTTACTAGCCACTGTACAATGGTAAACTTTTTTCCCCTTCAATCTTATGCAAAAACAAAGGTCTGTGCCAAAATTCAGCTGACTAACATTTTTTCCAAGATTTTGCTCGATTTTTGTCTAAAGTTACTGTATTATTGATCAAATAATGGCCGAACGCGTATAGAGCGATCTGATCTTGATTAGAACGGAAGCGATTGAAAATAACGTATTGTTAATTACTGTATTCAAGAATTTATTACTTGAAACATCTCTTTCATTTAACCGATCTTGCTTTGTATGGTTAAATTTGTCGAGCTACCAGCGGTCTGGTCAGCTCCGCCTGACAACTGGAGAGTTTCATTCTCCGCCGCAATCTTTTCTCGATGCATTAATTATTGTATATGTATTGTACAATATATGTATTAATCTCGATATATTATTAGCAAATGGTGTTTTAACTTGCAAAGAGTGCAAACATTCTTACTTTTATATGACCATGGTAAATGTCCTTGCCGTAGACAATTGAAACAACATTTATGACCTTTTAATAACTCAACACGCTGAGAGATGGATTGATTAAGAAGTCTTACAGTGATTTAATTTAATACCCTCGCATGCTAAATTCTTTCCGTTGTTCGAGGAAGCTTGAAGCATAATTTTACATTATTGGATTTATTTGATTTTCTGATCTCTGATTTATTAACTGCATGGCTATTGCATGTATAACTTCCAGCGCTCAAATTCTCGAAGTAAGGAAAGCGTCAAGTTTCTCAAAATTCAGAATCTCAGTATCGTCTCCGAATGAGAGCTCGCAGTCCCAACGAGTATTTTTATTAAATTTTGAAACCGTAATAAATACCATTAAATCTTCTTGTCATTGATTAATGGATCTCTTTAAATTTAACAAGGTCATATAAATATCGTTGGTCTCTCAAATTCTTTAAATTGCTCACGGACTGAGAATTCACACAGCGAATATCCATAAACGATTGTAAATGAGCATTCACTATAGCACGTGTGTTATCGTAACGTTTTCTTAATAATTCCCGCGGTATTATAATTAGCGTCGGTTACTTGAGTATTAGCCAAAATTAAACTTGCGTCTCCTGTCAAGTTCGCCTTAAGATAATGCAACTTCTGCACGTTAGATAAATCGGTTCTATTCTCAATAAATCGAATATATCGCGGAAATTCTATATATTATGTCTTCCAAAAATTTATGAATATCAATTCGCGGTAAATGAATTATTGAATGTTTCGATTCATGCGATAAGATAGACTCGTCAAGACTCGATTATGCATTGCTCGCTTGCAAAGCTCAAGGCTCTCCGACAAGAAATCCATATAATCTCTTCCACAGAATCGTTAATTAAAACATATAAATAAAAACGTATCCGTGAAGTACTCATCGTCTGGTCTCCTCGTCCCCGATGGTGCACAGCTTTGCATGATAGGCCTGGCTGACTTCCCAATATGCTTTGAGGCTGTTGATTCGGCTTCGGACAGCTGTCGTAATCCTTTTTGATTTGGCGAGCTTGTTGAAGTTCATCAGGATCCTGAAGATCAACGTCTGCGTGCTGATCTGCGCTGCCAACAACTCCTCAGAAGATTCCATGGCGAATCTCGTATGATCCGTCTGTACGTACAGGCTCTTTTTAAATTTCGCGTGATATCGCGTTCACTCACAACTGTCACGTTCTTTATCCACCTGAATACCGGTTTTTATTGTTTTTTACGTTTATTGTCGGAGGTGCATTTACATCAACACCGATCACAATTATTAAAGTTAACTAAGTTTATCTCTCACTGGACAGGCTTTAAACAACACTGATTATAATTAAAGTCAAGTGTAATAGCCGTTTCCGTATGTGTGAGAGAGAAAGCTTCTTTTTAGAAGAAGATAGCACTCGCATTAATCCGCGTGAACCGTACGCGCACAAAATGGGCGCAATCAGCGAGCGGTGGGGAATATCGACACCCTCGCGCACGAGCTTATTATCATCGTGACCGCCGAAGCTTCAACTTGTTGGGGTAGAGAAAGACAGAGTCTTGTTCCCGCGCGAGTGAGTGAGACAGATCTCGTCTTCTAATGAGAAAGATACGATGAATCTGACTTGTGTTAAATACAGAGAGAGAGAGAGAGAGAGAGAGAGAGCACTCACATCAATTCGCAAATTATCGCACTTATTATAAACGGAAAGTTTATTGTCGTGACTGCCGAAGTTTATCGGGGTGGAGAGCAGTGTTGTTCTCGGGGACGCTTTCTCGCGCATGCGCGTTAAACGTGGCCTTAAGATACGTGTCAAATTTATAAGAAAAAGGGTACTGTTAAGCCCTCTGCTCAGATAATGTTAAGAATAATCTAAAATGTTTTACAAATTAATGAATCACAAATAAATAATAAAAAATTAATAAAAGACGATTATAATTAGCTTAAAAAATTTCTGGCATTAAACATATTATTGTAAGTAATGTACGTACACAAATATGTACTACATACGCCGTCGCTGGATTTCTCTACCAATGCGCTGCGCATGCGCGAGAAAGCGTCCCCGAGAACAACACTGACTTAGGGACGAATTGCAGCATGACGGAGATAAAGGCCATATTACACTATGGGTTGCGGTTGGGATTACGGTTGACGATTACGGATTGATCAATCAGAGCAAAGCAGCTTGCCGATTGATTGGTCAATCCGCAACTATCAACCGTAAGCCCAACCGCAACCAAGCCCTCAATCCGTAGTGTAATACGGCCTTAAGTCATGAGACTGGGCCATCCATAATGCAATGCAAAGAATCGATGTGTGCACAGTCGCTATTGAAAAGAGATGCTAAATAAGGTAGATTGTTATTGACTTTTGCGGCCTTTCGCAATGCATCATGGGTTGCTCATTGGTGTACATAGTATCAATATATGACAACCTTCCTTTATATAACCTTAAGCCCGAATCACACTAGCGGCTCGCGGCTGCAATTGCGATTGCCTCAGCCAATCAGAAATCACCAATTGCAAGTATGATTGGAGCGTAGCAAATAACAATCACAAACGCAATTGCAATCGCAGCCGCGAGCCGCTAGTGTGATTCGGGCTTTAGACGGAAATACTGGAAGAACCTCAAAGGCCTGGCAATGCACCATGATCTTACAATTAACACTTATTAATAGTATTTTTTTAGTCTAAAGCCCGTATCGACTAATCAGAACAAATGGGACTAAAATTTTTTTATTCTGATTGGTCAAATTTCAATCTTTAATCTTCAATCTTTAGTGCCGGTCTACAATAGGTGATTTAAGCCTTAAGTCTTAAGAAATTGACCAATCACAATCAAGTATGAGGAGAATACTCGACTGTGATTATTCAATTTCTTAAGGCTTAGGGCTTAAAATCTTATTGTAGACGCCGCTTCAATGTGACTGGGAGAAAAACTCGCTGCACGAGTTATTTTTAGTTCATCCACTTATTGTTTTATTATTGAAAATGTATCAATCTTTTATCAAAATCACAAATATAATAATAAAAATTAATCTTTTATGTAACTGCCTCAAGAACAACAAAATAAACATTTTATTATGTAAAATTACTGTTTTATTATCGACAATGCAAAGATTTACTTACCTACAGTAGTGCGTAGCGAATTTTTTTCCAGTAATATGCTAAATCCCATAAGACCATCGGTCTTTAATGATATATATCTCGTCGGTGTTTTCGATAATAAAACAATAACTAGATAAACTAAAATAACCATATGAACCCAGACAGCACAATGACATCCTCGGAAAATCCGAAGGACATCCAGGACGGACATTACGGATATCCTGTAGATATCCAAATTTTATCCCGGGATATATAATTCTCATGACCAAATCTCAAATACGAGTTTGCGCGTCGCATAGCGGTAAACAAACGAACTAGCGGTTGAATACTATTTTTTGTAAAGTTTTTGGAATGTTGCGCATAGTAACATTTCTCATGAAATATTAAATAAATAATAATTTTGAATATGTGAAAATGTGCGCATCGAATTCAATTATTAATATTAAACGAAATTAATGTTAACAATTAATTGCCAGATGACACATGTATATGTCCTCTGGAAATCCAAAGGACATCCAATATAATAGACAGGACAGATATCATATGGACATCCAGGGGTTATCCAGTGGACATTTATAGGACATGAATACTTATTATAATACTTAAGAGTTCTAAATTATATTAAATAGCCTACATAACTGAAAGTAATCATGTATGCGTATTAAATTTTCATATATATTTATATTACATCTAAATTATGTTATATTGTGAATATATATGAAATGGTATAGAGATTAGACTAATATCAGCAAAGTTATTTTTTAGGATTTTTCTTTTTGTTTCTAACAATGTAGAAATATAGCTTTTGAAAATATCCTAAAGTCCACATTACCCAGACAGCACAAAGATGTCCTTAGGACGTCCAAAGGGCATCCAGGACATACATGTAGGATATCCTGAGGATATCCTATTTTAATCCTTGGATCTCCTCTGGATGTCCTGAGGAAGAGTAAATGATAGCCGTACACTAGCCTCTGGAGAATCCAGGGAGATCCTGTGGAACATCTTAAGGATTTCTATGGGATATGTTAGGGATATTTTTCATACGTTAAAAGGAACCAATTCTAAAATTTAAATATAAATTAAGATTGCGTTCTGTTATTTACTGCTAATACTAAAAATCTAATACTAAAAATAGTTCACGTTTTTTAATATTTGAGGTTTTCGTGCTGTACATGAATATTTTAGGTTTGGCTTCCGGGTTTGAGTCGTGTAATATTTTCAAAACAATCCAATATCTGAATTCCTTATGTTGGGATTGCATCAGAAATTGAACTGATAGAAAATAATTACATTTTTAATTTCCTGCCAGTTGCTCTTTGCAAGCTTTATATAATTCTCATGACCAAATCTCAAATACGAGTTTGCGCGTCGCATAGCGGTAAACAAACGAACTAGCGGCTGAATACTATTTTTTGTAAAATTTTTGGAATGTTGCGCACAATAATATTTCTCATGAAATATTAAATAAATAATAATTTTGGATATATGAAAACGTGCGCATCAAATTCAATTATTAATATTAAACGAAATTAATGTTAACAATTAATTGCCAGATAACACATGTATGTCCTCTGGAAATCCAAAAGACATCCAATGTAATAAACAAGACAGATATCCTATAGACATCCAGGGGTCATCCAATGGACATTTATAGGACATTAATACTTATTATAATACTTAAGAGTTCTAAATTATATTAAATAGCCTACATAACTGAAAGTAATCATGTATGCGTATTAAATTTTCATAAAATATATTTATAATGATATCTTAAAACGTCCTACCAATGTCCTGAACCGTCCTGGACATATTCAGAATGATCCTGAGGATGTTTTGTGCTGTCTGGGAATTAAATAATTTGTGTAATTATCTCTTTGATGTTGTGTAAAACAGCCGGTCATGTCAACATTCTTCAATTACCTCCGGGCCCAGCGGACCCACTTGATGGTCACAAAAATTTATCCAGGGCTGATGGTCTTTAATAGTATTTCGTCGGTGTTTTTATCATTTTGCGATTTTCGTAATAATTATTGAGAAATTAATTAAAGAAGATCGGCAAATTCACGCGAGTATAAGCGCAGTGAGAATAAGAGACAACCCATTGATACGATTGCTAGAACGTGAGAATCCAGCGTTATATACCGCTCGTATGTAATCGTTGTCATTTGTAGAGCGCTCGTCCCAAAACTTCGTCGCGCGCCTTGCGACCGTATATTACTTTTGGGTTGTCCTTTCTCACCGCGTGCTTATACTCGCGCGAATTGATCAATCTTTTTTAATTAATTTCTTAATAATTATTACGAAAATCGCAAAATGGTTAAGGACTTTTTTCTCCTCAATTTCATCTATTTTATCTGCACACGAGAGGTGATACAGTTATTATCGGTCACCCTGTATATATAGAATATATCTAGAGTAAAACTCACACATAAAATTGACCATACATTGACCAAATTTCTCAAAAATTATTGAACGATATTAATATAATTGTTGACTGTGCAGTTACACAAGATACTTATTTAAATTTCATTCTCTGTTTGAGCAAGATCTTAAGACTAATTGTTTTTCTCATTCACAACGTTTAATCGCTTATATATAAAAGTACAATTGTCATCGTAGTCGGTCGTATCAGTCAACGTCAACATGTATGCATATTACATTTACGAATGTAAATCCGCCCGCCACGTGCCGATCCCGCTACATAACTAAGATTTTCTGTGTCAAATAGCTGTAGTGGCTACTCTTGTGTCCGCTACTTTCCGCCGAGACATACCAAGGAATACTTATGGGAAATCGTTATTTTTGTACGCGGACCCTTTCGACCTTCGATCATTATCCATAAACAGTTTCATACTCGAAATTGAATTGATTAATATTGTTAAAATACATATATATTGCAATGTGTGAAAAATATATTGAAATATATATATTCATTAAATATATAATTGTAATAATTAAAATAATCTTTATTTATTTGCAAAAACAATTTTTCTTTTTGGAGAAATATAAATATAAATGTCAATCTTATTTTCTCTGGACCAAAAAAAAGATGTTGCGAAACGCCATATTAATCTTTGTATAATTACCGAATAGTTATCGAAACAGAGCTTCAAGAAAGAAAGAAACGCGAATTTCTAAAACGGCATTTTTGCAGTTAATCTCAAATCTTTAAGTTTCAGATTTTTAAGTTGACGTTTAATTATGAACATGCATAATTTGAAAATTCGCGGAGAGAAAAAATCACGCGTTATATTGCACAGTGCAGCCAATTTTCTAAACTTTGTCATGATTGATTGCATGTGATACATCATCTAACGTATTCAACCGCAGAGACAAATATATTTTCGGAAAATAATACTTATTGTTAGCCTACAAACTCGCCTAAATAGGATAATCCATGTAAACAGAGCGTGTTGCGGACACGCAAGCGTGCCTCTATAATGCGCTTCCATCTATAATGCATTCGTGCATAATGACGCGAATCACAAGCAAATGCTGGCCAACATTAATGACCAAATGCAGGCAAATTGACTCGTTAATGTTGGCCAGCATTTTCCACTTTCAACGTTGGCAATCGTTGCATAGTTTCACGTCTCACATGGATAAATTATTTCAATAGAGTAATGAAAAATGTAATGGTGCAATTTATTTCAATGATAACTTAAAGGGAACCTCGCAAACCCGATCATTTTGATTTTGATGAAACTTTACAGACATGTAAGGGGGGGGGGAAATCAATAGATGAAGTTAGAAATTTTCAATTGCGGCTTAAAAATGATTCTAAGGAGTGAAAACACCCCTCATATGTAGAGCAGCTTTTTGCTGTTTTCGATATACCTCGAAAACTATTCGAGATATTAAAAAATGTTTTATACAAAAGTTTCATGGTAAAAACAACTCTATTTAATTACATTAATAAAAACTTGAAAAAATAATTTAAAAAAAAAATTATTGCAAACATTTCTTTTTAAATAATTCTTTTAAATAGAGCTATTTTTACCATGAAACTTTTGTATAAAACATTTTTTGATATGTCGAATAGTTTTCGCGATATATCGAGAAAAGCGAAGAGCCACTCTACATATGAGAGATGCTTTCATTCCGTAGAACCATTTTTGGGAAAATCCGTAACTGAAAATTTCTAAATTCATCTATTAACCCCTCCTACCTGTCTGTAAAGTTTCATCAAAATCAAAATTTTTTGAGTTCGCGAGATTCGCTTTAGACATAATTCATGTTAATGATGGCGAAAAGTTGGTTCTGCAAATTAAATAAATAAACAAGTCTTACAAGTTAAGTAAATGAATAAGTAATGTATTATATATATATATATA
>NW_021852955.1:148913-151407 GCF_003651465.1 Formica exsecta | reverse complement strand
TGCTGCAAGTACATACGTGCATGCGTGTTGCGTAATTACGAATGCTCGTTCATGGTATATGTGCGATGCAAAAATATGGCCGCTTCGTTGCGGAAACAAAAAACCTTGTTATCGTATCGTGTAATAAAATTAATGCAACACGAATAGCAAATTAACGAGAGATTTATAATAATATAATCAAAGGGCAAAAGAAACATTAGTTTTTTTTATTACTGGCAGAATTAACTTTTCCATTTTTACACGGGAATGTATTATATATATATATATATATATATATATATATATATATATATATGTGCCGAAAAATTGTTTTCGACACATACGCCTACACTACTATATAATGTATTATATATATATATGTATATATATGTGCCGAAAAATTGTTTTCGACACATACGCCTACACTGACCAGAATTCGGACCTGTGACGCAATCTCGTATTCCTCGGAATAATCATCACATTTGTGCAACCGATCGAGTTTGATAACGCGAAATTTCCTCTGTGAAGGTCGTTTGACGATTCCGTTACGCTCGGATCCATTTGCGACTCGTAATACGTTCACTGAACTTGCTACGATGAACTATGCCAACAAGTGCAAAGGGGAAGAGGGGGATGGGAGAATGGTATCCAACTGCCGCAAGGCGGGATATGCGATTAGCGAGATCCTTCTAATAAGAAGAAACGACGCAGCATCCCGCTACTGAAACAGTTACGATCAATTGCCAACGCTTTTTCCATTCGCTATCGATACGTACCGATTTACATTACCCATTCGCTTTGATAATGCTCTCGATACAACTGTGAATGAAAAGAAAATACGAATAATACTAACATAGTGCGTGAAAACAAATAGAGAGCTATACAAGAATGGAGAAAGAATATAAATGCAAATATAATGAAAATTAATAAAACTTTAAAAATTATGAGGTTTCTTGCTTTGCTAAATATTGAATGACGCAAACATCTACAAAATCAATCATTTAAATTAAGTAAGTCGAATTTCGCAATTTGCTATTCTCTTTCCTATATGCAGGAATTGAGATCAAATGATAAATAATGATCATCTCTTGGGGTTATTATCGTCGAAGAAGAGCTACGAGGATATCCGGTGACATTTTACATATATCAACTGAAAAAGATATGGACAAGAGAAAGAGAAAAAGATTTACTCGATTAAAATTTATACTAATCAAAATATGTATATTGTAGATTGCACACTAATTATTAACTCTTACAGTCAATTATAATTAAATTATTTGAGGTTCCTGTGTCCTCGCTGCAACTTTATTGAATTATAATGAAACGAGAAATTGTATGTTTTTTTCTTGCAAAATACATCGACATAAATAAGTTTTTTTTAATGCGATCACTCGGTACAATTATTTACTCACGAATCAAAAAGAGAAAGTTTTGGGATATTTTACTATTCTATATTATATCAAACATGAATGGTAACTTATATTATTACTTATAATAAATTTTAAAATTTTAAAAAGGAACTTATTTCGATCTATTTTGCAAGCAAGAAGAACTCGTATATGTCTTCTAATGTCATAATCCGGTATAGCGCGTCATTAAGGGATCAGGAGCTATATAACTTTTTTGTATATTTTTATGTTTTGATTATTAACAAAATAAGCATTAAAGTAATGATCAGAGTTCAAATTTTAAGATGCTTTTAATTTTAAAATGATTTTAAAATTGAATGTGTAACGGGACACGTAAACGGGTAATGTAAATTGTTGAATGTAACAATGTCTCTTAATTACAATTGCTACGAAAAAAGAATTATAAATAAAACACATATAATATTTGTCGAAAACTACAGTGCAAGATAGCGATTTCGAACTATGTATGTTATTTCTTTGTAAAGTCATGAATGCTGCTGTTTCTCTTTTCCACCGCAAAGTGATTACTAAAAATGCCCTTAAGTAGACGACCTTTCGGAATCTTCGCCAATCGGTCCGGCGTGATTGGATAGTTTCATTGAAAATGGTAGTAAAGATGAGTGGTCATTGGCCGAACGGTTTACCCCCACGTATACTCGCAAGCTATATAGAAGACCCCGCGAAGAATTTCATCTTCAGAACTGAAAGTCAGTGTCAAGGAAGTCTGCCGAAAAGAAAACTAAGTAAGTAATATAGCTTTCCATTGTTTTTGTGACTTGAATTGATCGATTAGAGGAAATTAATTGCTTGTATTTTTCGAATATTGTTTTAAATCAAGGTTCAATAAAACCACTTTAATCAGTAAACTGCTGTACCTTTATGAAACTTTTAAATATGATTAAATTGATGATAATTCGCGGTTGTATATTATTAATCACAAACGTGCTTTATTCTATTTTAAAAAGTATATAACTTTTAGATCTAGGAACCATCAGTTACGATATTTATTGTTGGTGTTGTATATACATTATTATTACACATTTAATTTAGTTAATATTACTCGAGATAGAGATTTTCTTCTATTTATACATATATACATATATATA
>NW_021852955.1:145978-148896 GCF_003651465.1 Formica exsecta | reverse complement strand
CTTTAATTTAAGGATTAAATATAATCCTTAAATTTTTTAATATATAATATTTATATAAATAACACTGAAACATTTTTTGTCAAAGTTATTAATCTTTTTCTGTACAAATAATTTTTCCGACTTTATTAAAATTCCGTCTTTTAAGCATTGCGATCAGAATCATGTCATAATATTTAATAAGAACTTTTAATAAGAACTTTGAAGTTTTTTGCAAGTCTTTTTTGCACGCCAGATCTATCACAGGTAGAAAATGCTATCGTCAGGTGTAAAAGGATACAGTTAGAAACTCGTTTGTGATTTTTCCATCGTGGCATGTACCGTTTTCCGAAGGTACGCGGCGTATCGTTTGTCGCCGTTGATGAGTTTCTCTCTCTCTCTCTCCCTCTCTCTCTCTCTCTCTCTCTCTCTCTCTCTCTCTCTCTCTCTTTGCATATATGTATATTGTATACCCACACACAAAATACACATTTCATTGCTTTCAAAATCGTCATTTTAATCATTCTTTTATTTTAATCATTTTAATCAATCTTTTGTTTAATTCATTATTTGTGTTATTCTATAACTTACAAATCAAATTTCCGATTTTATTCAAAAAATTATGGAAAGCGAATATTTCGTAAAAATTAGCATTGATCTGCTATCTTAAATCAATAATGAGGTTGACATAAAAGTTGCACGATAAAGACTGGTGAAGACAATTTGTTGTAAATGCTCTACTTTAATACTTTATAAGGTTTTGCTCATATTTCGCTATATATTTTTATACGTAATTTTGTGTATCTTATTTATTATTATAAAGTATATTCTTATACATCATACTATTATATTATATTTTTATTATATTTACTTATAAAGCCTTGCTCCGTTGAAAAGTATAAAGGTTTTGCTCATATTTCGCTATATATTTTTATACGTAATATACACCAAACATTTATATATATATATATATATCTATATACAAATTTTTGGTATGTAATACATATCATAAAGCATTTATATATAAATCCACATATTATGAAATAAACATTCTTTTTATTTTTTGTGTTATTTTTAAAAAGTGGAAAAAGTGCGCAAAGCTTTTGAAAATATCCGTAAAACAAATGTTATTTGTCGACTTTATCAATTCTTATCACCTCAATCTCGCAAATAAAAATAAGCCGGGATTTTTTTACGCGAGTTGCTTTCCTTCGTTTATTTTTTCGCGGACACGAGAACCCCGCCAGCGATCGACAGTAGGTCGTGACCGCCTTTTGGAATAACGGTATCTATCGGGTTCAACAAACCAGCATTGCCGGGAAGTAGGTTAACGAGCGGTCGGGTGGCATGCTTGCGGTCGAAGCGACCTTAACCATGGTGACACACTTTCAACAGCATCATGTTCTCAGCTTGTATCCGCAACATATAAACCGATTTTATTCATTTTCGTCCATCGTTCCGCGCAATCAAGGTGAAGATTACGATTGGTGTTAATCTTACAAAATACATTTTATAAAGGAAGGGAGGGCAAGGGAGGAATCGAGATTTGTAAGATAGATTTAAATTCATGTATCGAATCATAGATACAAATATGAATAACGCAAAACATAATGCAATATATCCACACATAGTGATGCGTTATAATCTATAAATTGATTTATAATAATTAAAAATTTTTTTTATTAATCTCAATTTTTTTTACAAGTTTTTTATACATTACGTTGTATCAAAAAATGTTTCTGAGAAGAGAAGAAAACAGATTATTTTATAAACATACAAATACTTTCAGATTATGTACATCAAAATACAACAAAGTTTTTTTTGTCATAGAATGTGGTACAACGAATACGCGTTTTTGTGTTTGATTGCGCTTGTTCTGGGACACGCTGCAACTTTACCGCAGCATCCTCAGTACACTCAGCAATATCCACAAGAGTACCAGCAACAACAAGTCAGAGAGGATAGAAAATTTGCCGAGAAGCCAAACGCGATGAAAAAAGTGGCGATCGATGATCTCGAGGACATTAGCACTAATCAAATTCAGGTAATTTATATAAAATTGCATTTGCGTATATATTTAATTTAATTAATATTATAATTTTACACACCTTCTACCCCTTCCCCCCCTCCCACCCCTCTATATTATACCTGTGAGGATAAACTATCGTCCTATCTTTACGTTTCTAATAGAATTTAAATTAATTTGTTTTTCTTTTCACTACTGATATCATATTATTTGGTTTCCATGCACAGGAGGGTAGCAGTAGCGGTTTCTCATGGTCCAATATGCTGGGTATGTTGATGCAGATGCTGCTGGGTCAGACTGGTGGTGCGACCGGACCCAGTAAAAACGAGATAGATGACGGTGCGACTACAAGCCCGTGGACCAATTTGCTCTCTGTGGGATTTAGGGTCCTCACGGCACTGTTGGGTGGACCTCAGCAGCCGGTAGATGGTATCGATAAGGTGGACAATCAGAGTAGTCCTATGCAGGTAAGTGAAAATAACTACGATGCGTTATGTTCAAACATTTTGGTTTTCGAACATTTTTTCGCAAGGTTGACCAGTAATGCGGATCGGCATTATCATATCTCGGCTATATGTTAAATCAATTGCTTTCTTCAGTTACTAGGTAGATTATAATTTGTTATTAGCGCGGAACAGATACACGCAAAAGAGTATTTTGCAATATGTAAAGCGGGGAGCACACACTTTTGCATAAGCGCATAATCATAAGCATAAAGAGATTGATTGATCCATTTCCTTATGCATAAGGAAATTGACCAATAAAATTCCTTATACTTATGATTATGCGCTTATGCAAAAGTGTGTGCTCCCCGCTTAAGCTTTAAGTTACTGAATATGGATTACCTGATACAATGAATGCTTTTGTCGTGAAAAACAATTGTTTTCTTCTCTCCGCGATGCGAAAATGTAAATGT
>NW_021852955.1:133478-140978 GCF_003651465.1 Formica exsecta | reverse complement strand
AAAATATCTAGATATTTATCTCATACAGTACCTATCATTTTCCAACCAAATAACCTGCCTAATAATCGGGATGACCCTTTGTACGAGGTGTGACCAAAAAGTAACGAGAATTTTCAAATTGCGTGCGCTGTATCTTGTCTATCGAGTTGATTCTTTTCTTGTGTGTTAGTAGCACTGCCAGTGACGTACGTGTCAATTTTCAGGCAGCTACGACGCTTAGTTTGTGTTTGGCGAGCGAATGAGCAAGACGTACTTCAGTGTGTTCGGCGATTTTTTGTGTGGCGAAATGTCGGATCAGAGTTTGTTTGAAATTTTGTGTTAAAAACAGAATTAAGTGCAGCGAAACGTTCAAAATGTTAAAGAAGGCCTTTGGCGACGATACTATGTCACAACCACGAGTTTATGAATGGTATAAACGCTTTCAGGAAGGCCGAGAAGACATCGAAGATGACGCGAGGTCTGGGCGTCCTAGCACATCCACCAGTTATAAAAACGTGGAAAAAGTTAAAGAGATTGTGCTTGCTAATATACATATAACATTTTGTACGTTTCGCTGCACTTAATTCCGTTTTTAACACAAAATTTCAAACAAACTCTCTGATCCGACATTTCGCCACACAAAAAATCGCCGAACACACTGAAGTACGTCTTGCTCATTCGCTCGCCAAACACAAACTAAGCGTCGTAGCTGCCTGAAAATTGACACGTACGTCACTAGCAGTGCTACTAACACACAAAAAAAGAATCAACTCGATAAACAAGATATAGCGCACGCAATTTGAAAATTCTTGTTACTTTTTGATCACACCTCGTATACATAATATATAGATAGAAAGTGAGATCACAATGTGCGTATCATCACAATGTGTTTCAGCATTATTTTCTTGGTTGGATTATTCAGCCAAATTGTAAAAAAATTGATTTTAAATGGATGAAAAAAAATCTTTTATCAAACATTAACGCAGTAATAAAGGATAACCCTGTACACACACACACACACACACACACACACACATCTGTACGCGTACGCACGCGCATGTACACATCGAGAATGTAATGTCCGGTAAAATGAGCTTCCAGGTTGCTGTCAACGACCGTGAAGAATCCAGAAACCGTGACCATAGTTTTATGCCAGATGAGAAAATATCTCCTTACGACAAAACAGTTTCGTATCGAATCTCGTCGGAAGTGAAGTCCTCATCTTGGTGTTGCGCAACTCTTGGCGACCTTTTCCATCCTTGTATAATTTCTTTACAATTTCTTCAAAGGCAAGCGAAACAAGCAGCGCAATTTATTAATATTAATTCGTGCATATGCTGTTCGAATATATGTATTTCTCTTTAAAATAGTATATAGTTTAGTCTAAAATATGTAAATATATAAAACATTTTTAAATTTATAACGCGCATACGTATGCATATATACATACACATATATTGTATCTTACAATAGTATTATATAATTATTAATTTATCTCTGTTAATTTGTCAAATGCGAAAATTATTGTTTATATATATTGCTTATTAAACAGATGACGTTGAAATCTTTAATCAATTTTGGAAATTTTGGAAAAGCTCCTTGGGATGCATCTATCGCCGAACGTTATCATAGTGACGAAAGTGGTTATCATCACGGGTATCGCGGGTACGATAAATAAATTGCGTATTTAAAACGCATTAATATTGGAAAAAAGCTTTCTTATAAATTACTCCTTTGAATTTTAGAAGCTCTAAAGGAAAAGATGGAAGTAGCGCTGCGCTGAGTGCATTGACCTTGCTCGCTTTCCTATTTCTTTTAAACGTTATGCAGGTAAGAATATATATGTTTCATCTTACGCTACATCATACATTTTTAAAGTTTATTTGATGAAAGGTGCTTGTACCTTAATTTTGCTGTTTAAATTTTCTGATTTGAAATATTAATTAAGAAACTAATTGTAAGATGTAAACATACAAGAGTCATTTATCATGTATAAATCTCGCAATGCTAATTTTATGAAAATATTCGCCAATAAAAAAAAAACTTTATTTTTTATTATCAAATTTTCTGTCTTGGAAGTGGATATCTCTATTTATATTTTTTCCGCGAAATCGTTAACCGTGCTAAAACCGTGTTTTATATATATATATATATATCAAAAGAAAGTGTATATGTTTATCAGAAAAAAATGCAATGAAAGATTTTAATAAAGTGGATGCCAGATATATATGTTTTTCTTTATCGAATAATTTCTTTTATTTTTTGTTCGTGATTGAAAACTCATTATTATCTAATATAATTAGTCACATCTTTTGTTTTCTTTCAGCAATCTTTGCAGGACAATAACTCGACACTCGCCCCGACAACCACCGCACTATTATTACGAGACACCGAAATGCCAATTGTCTTGGACAATGAAGAGGAAAAAAATACTAAGACAACAGACGATTTTGTGGATGTAGCAAATACATATGGTTCAAGAACAACGATAAAAAGTTACGCATAAGGTGCGGAGATTGACTATCTGACAGCCTTACATTTTCTAGAAAGAGATAGCTCTTTTCTCAAATATCACATTTTTATATTCGAGAATATTTTTATTCTTAGTTTCTTCTTAATTTTGAGTATTCAATTTATATATGTGTGCGTGTATATATACACACGCGCGCGCGCACACACACACACACACACACGCACGCACACATACATACATATACGCATATTCGTTGTAGACATAAACGATAAATATATGAATTTATTATCTAATAAGTCGTAATTGATACATGTTACAACGAATAAGAATCCAAGCATAACTGTCAAATAATCAGCGGGTCGAATGCTAGTATTCGGCTATCATTTACTCTTCCTCAGGACATCCAGAGGAGATCCGAGGATTAAAATAGGATATCCTCAGGATATCCTACATGTATGTCCTGGATGCCCTTTGGACGTCCTAAGGACATCCTTGTGCTGTCTGGGAATGTAATGATTTCAAAATAATCAAACCATTCGTCAAAACACATAAACAGTTTATTTTATTTTATTTCTTTTTCTTTTTTTTTTTAATAATGAGATCGTCGAATATATCATCATTGTCATTGTCATCGTCGTCGTGGTGTGGTCATTTAAACGTATTCATTTATAGCATTCGAAAATGTATTCTTGTTCCTAATTTTATTTACATAACATTAGAAACATTTATATATTAATTTTTATTCTATATTTTGTCATAGTTTTACATTGCATGAAAAATAATCACGATTGATCATATATTGCTGAGAAAATGGGCGATGGGCGCGCTCTTTCGCCTATCGACGCATCTGGGAGAGCTTCTTGGATTCTCTCGATGAGCGTCCAATTTCTCCTCCAGCTCTGGTCAATTCGTGTTCTGGAGTTGCGCGATGGGCAATCTGCACAATAACTTTGTTATTCTTTTCTCATTTAGTCTTAAAATGTCTTATGTCTCAAAGTATCCTATTTATAATAAATTGGAAGATTCAAAACGAGTCTGAGAAGAGTTTTACCTTTTCCGGCGGACCTTTATTTTCGATAAAGCAGACGTTTGGTTACATTTTCTATAGCAACATTATTCGCACACTTGTACGATTAATGCAATTGGAGAAAAGTAAACGCGATTAGGCTGCCCGCCGTTACTCCGGTCTCTCATTCTATACGCTCATTTAGAAAGGATTAGAAAAGATATCACGGATTCATTATTCATTTCATTAATAAGTCTTCAAATTGTCAGAGAGTGGCCATGGCTCTCCTCTTCTCGATTAGTATCGTTATCAATAATATTCGGGAATATAATTCCCACGGATTGCACCACATTCGAGAAAAATAAATGAACGAAATGTGTGTGGGAGTCCGTTTCTCTCGATTTCGTTTTCTTTTTTTTTCCCGACAGATTATCAGCAAGAGTATATATTTAGATAAATATCTCGCAAATAACCGTGGGTTCACCAATTCCTATCTCTTAGACGAAAAAAGTCCTAGTTTCGTCCAAAAATAAAAGTGACCAGCGCTTCGTACACAGCCATGTGTACTTCTACGCATGCTAATCGGTGTAACGAATGGTCACAGATGGAAAATTTTCTCGTAAATCGAGAAATAAACATTTTATCAAAGACCACATATATATATATATATATATATAAGCATTCTTTCACAGAAAGGCCAGTATAAGAAAAATATTGAAATAGTATAAATAAAATTAATAGGATTGTAGAAAATGGAGTAAAATAAAGTTAATGAAATAAATAGAATAAATAAAAAATAAATAAAAGAAAAAGTACAGAGATAACTATAATCATACATTATTTTTAAAATAAGAACATTTATTCTAAGAAAACCTTTTGAAGGAATTCTGAAGACGCTCGATATTCAATATTTGAAATTAGAAATTAATCTTTCTCGCAATGTAATTCTTGAAACTTTAAATTCCTTTAGATTAGTTTGATTCCGATTCCCAATTTTCTATCTCTGATTATGGTGTAAAAGTGTTTACACTACATGATGTTTACACAATCGCATGTGGTGTAAGTTCATCAGACAACGATATATGTAATGCAAATTGTACAAGAAAAAGAAAAAATTGCTCACTAACGCGAAAATGCGTTGATCACTCGCAGAGTATACGATTTCACGCGAATATATTACATTCATCTTTCGCCAATCGGAAACGCAACCGATCAATTGCTGCGCAAAACACTTTCTGTTTTACAGGAGAATCGAAACTGGTATAATGTCGATGAGGTTCAAATTCCGATATCTCTGATACGTGAGAATAAATTTTACTTTTATTTGCGACGCTAAAAACACAACGCCTGCTAATTTCAATCAGAGTAATCGCATATCTCTAGTGTCGGAAATTGAACTTGTAAAAATTGCGCAAGTTTCGATCCCTACTTACTTTATATTTATANATATATGTATGTATGTAGGTATGTATGTATGAACATGTGTATTTTATGTGTATTTATATATAATATATATTCTGAAATTCGTTTAAAGCTAAACATCAAAATCTAAAAAAAGGAAATTATCTTATACAAGACACATTTATAGTTACAGGCAAATTGCCCTTATATTTCCGCAAGATTGCCTATTGCGTGGATTGTCCGTTCCTTTTCCTTCACCGAACGGAGAAGAAGAAAAAGAAATAGAAACAGGCACGTCTGACTAATTCATGAAGGATACAGTTAATCACTTACAAGTTTATTAATCCATTAATCCATTTCTCAATTTAACTCCATGTTCAGATCAATGTGGGAAAGAATAGAAACGTCGGGAAGAGGAATAAGTATGAAAACAAAATAGCGGCACATAAAAACTCGATTCAGTTTCAATCCCTACGTAATCAATGACAAGATTTCTCTGACATATCAAGCAAGTAATTGTATGCAAATGACAAAGAAACGTTATGAGAAAAATGTCAACTAAATCGTATCTCTATCTTTCGGGAAGAATAAGTGTGGATGTTTTCCTGAAAATTTTTACGAATAAAAAAAAAAGACTACATTGTAGCATAACTTTTTCTCATTCTACCCTTATCGATCGAACATTAATTATTAAATACAATATCGTTAATTTTCTTATGAATGGCTTGGTGCAACAGACACAACTGGCAAAATGTTTCTATCACAACAAGATTGGTATTACCTTTTTGAACACAGTGTAATTTTTATATCGCGTAGAAAACAGTAAGAAGAATGACATTGCGAGAAAATTATCTTTGTTATTATTATAATTGTTATTACATACGAAATAGACTGTAAAAGAGAAATAATCCAATCGCTCGAAAAAAAGAAACTATGGTTAAATTAATTAATTATGTAAAAACTGATTAATTGCAATAAATAATCGAGCGTGAAATATAGAAAAAATTAATGCAATAGTTCTTGTCCCTTACTGAAAAACTCGAAATAGAACTAGGATATTATTATCCCATCGATCTATAAGACAAAGATAAAAAATTTAAGAATAATGACAACAATAGCTAGAGGCTCAGGGTAAGAACAATTAAATGGAAAAATTGACAAATAAGAGCTCAGGCGCGGGTATCAGTGCGCAAAATTATTATTATTGTTAAATTCATTTTAGACCGCTTTTTGGTCCATCTTCAACAGTACAAATATATAGAGATCAAATTGGAATTTTAAAACTTAACATACACCAAATTTGCAGTTGCAGTCAAATCTCAAATATAACGATTATATTGTAAACCATCGACGATGAAATATGTGTGGCGATGGCGATTGGACGCTGTCCACTTAATATGTACATATTCCACGCAGATTTTAGTGAGCCTCTTTTTCGATTATTAATTTTAATTTGAGATTTGACTGCAACTGCAAATTTGATATATGTAAAGTTTTAAAATTTCAATTTGATCTCTATATATTTGTATCTATGCTGAAGATAAATCAAAAAACGGTCCGAAATGTATATTTTTAAATGCACATTGGTTAATTAAATTTAACAATAATAAGCTTGCGCACCGATACCCGCGCCTGGGCTCTTATCTGCCAATTTTTCCATTTAAATTTAAAAACTTTAAATTTATAAATATATTACATTAGGAGAGATTAATCTCCTCCAAAAGTTTTTGAGAAAATGGATTAAATTATGTTTGCGTTGAATCATTCCGCTGTGCCCTCGAATTTCATAAATCCAGAAAGGTATATGTAGCATCTCAAAAATGCACGACTATTGTACAACCAACTTTGCCCAAAGGATTATTACTCCGGCTGGCATCAAACTGTGCGTGTATTTCATAATATGTATACATATAATTCGCCAAAATTTACCGTACGTTCGCCAATGTAGAGTTTCTACATTGTTTGCACTTGTTGTAGTTGCATCGTTTGCGATTCATGATTCGTCCTGAAACTTTGGCATTTCTGCGTTTATTATTTCTCACAGGCACCTCTTTACTATCAGGCTCAAAATAAATCACAAAGCGTACATAACAAACAAATTTCGACGTGTATTGTAGCATTATACGTGAACCACAAACACTTTGATTTCGTTGAAAAATTCAAGTTACACTAGTGAATAAACACTATGGTGAATCATAAATACACAAATTCGATAAATTTTTTCTTTACACTATTTACATATTTCATACAAATCACGCATATTATAATCATGCACATATATGTATAATACACGCATAATTTGGCATCAGCTTTATTGGAGGCTGAAATAAACTGTATCTTTACATTCGTATAATTAATCCCATAGTATTAATCCCATACAGCACAGAATGTTGCTGCAACGTTCTGTGCTGTATGGAATAAAACAATCCTAATCCTGATGTCGCATGTAAATAAGAAGCAAAATTCAATTGTTTAGAGTTTAGATCGATATATATCGTCCCTATGAAAAATCAAGCCTCGCATACGCCTCAAATCTTGTTAAAAGAATGTAAAGCAAAGATTATGAAACGAAAAATGTATAATTCAATGTACATTCTCTCTCTCTCTCTCTCTCTCTCTCTCTCTCTCTCTCTCTCTCTCT
>NW_021852955.1:117395-133465 GCF_003651465.1 Formica exsecta | reverse complement strand
CCTATCTCCTCCCTCCCTCCCTTTCTTCCTCTCTCCCTCTCTCTCTATCGCGTAATAATTTTAACATAAGAATAAATATTGAGATAAATATATTTGCCAATGACGTAATTGTTAATCATCACTTCGTGATGGTATCTTATGATATTAGCTATTAAAAAGTTATCGCTTTCTCAATTTCAACTTTACAATGAATTTTACGTCCATCGTATGTATAAAGAAACGAAATTGCATTTACCCCAGTATCACAATTTTATTCTGCTCGACTCTGCATATTATCTTTATAACGTTTTATATGTACTATATTTTTTTTCTCTTATATATATTATATATTTTTCTGAAAAGAAAGATATATAAATAATTTTTAACTTTTCGCGTGAAAAAAAAAGAGATCAAACTGTCAAGCGTTATCGAGCTGCTTTCTGAGCACTCAATGAAACAATCTTTCTACAGATACTCGTTTATCTTCAATACGTTTCTCAGGAGGTAGATAATATAGAATTTTTTCTCTCTATCGTACGAGTTCAATCTGTAAAACGCGCACGATTGATAAGCGTTACTCATCTCGACTCCCTGGAATTCTCAGCGAGCAGTGAACGACAAAGAATCACTCTCTTTGAAAAGGAATTAGCGAATTTACACGAATGATGGCTTACCAAGCCAGCTCCAAAAGCGAGAAAGATAATAAGAGAAAATCGGGGTGAGTAGAAAAGTCGTTGACGCATTAGAAGCGTTCTAACACGATAATGTGATAGCTGAAAAGATCTATGAATGCGTATCGCATTCAGTAGTATTTCGACGAATATCTGGATAATTATACGGCGTTAAATCGCCGAATGCCATAATGTGTTTGCGTTCTGGTCCAAGAAAAGCGTACAATAAATGTATAACGGCAGCAAAACTGCGTTCGCGAATCCTGCGTTATGTCACGGCCATTATACAATTGCTTATGTGTGTAAATACTATCGTACAAGTTTAAGAAACAATCGATCAATTAATGATTGTACCGGTTTCTCCGGCTCAACATTGAATAAACTTCTTAATCTCAGTACGAGATCAACGTGACCACGAAAATATACAATACATACCTATAAACCTACGCTTATCTACGTACATGATATGAAGCTTTAAAAGCTTGCCCAAACACTGCGAGATCTCGCCTCATTGTCAGTGTATACAATGGTTGACAAAATAAAATGTATGTTTATATTCTACTGTTATACATACATACGTACGTACGTACGTACGTACACACACACACACACACACACACACACACACACACACACACACACACACACACACACACACACACACACACACACACACACACACACACACACACACACACACACACACACACACACACACACACACGCACGTACACACACACACACACACACACACACACACACACACACACACACACACACACACACACACACACACAATTTTTTTTTTGCTGCGAAGAAGAGGCGAGATCTCACACATCCGAGCGATATGCGAGCACTTCGCCGACGATTTTCGATGGTAGCGCGATTCTCTCTTGCTAGAGAAAACTAGCGATAGTTTGCCGAGATTTAGTAGAAAAATTAGCAAGCCATCATCCGCGTCTTTCTTGATCGTAAGGAAACATCAACACGTGTAATATAAATTAGGACAACTGACTAGTCCAATTGCACGATATTTCTTCAATAAATATTTTTATATTAAAAAAAGTGTTATGAAACACATAATCTCTTCATTTTCTTTCTTAAATATAAATTTAGGACAATTTAAAGAAATAAATTCTCTTTTTGATGGCATTCAAAGCAACTGTAAAACGAGCGCGACTAACGCCAGCGATCGAAAAAGAAATAGAAAGAATCGCGATATGCGGCAGATGATATAACTCATGCATAAGTGAACAATCATGTAATATTACAATCCAAGAACATCTCGAATTTCGAATAATATTGAAGATGAGAGCAGTGTGCCTTTGATTATCGAAAGTTATATCGATGTATGCACACCGTGCGCTATAAACAAGCATAGAATCTGCTAACAAGAATAAAAACAATTCCGATTACATTCAATTGTGTATTCTCCTCGAAACTTTTCTCGTAAAAGGAACCATGTAAATGGTAACGATAATCAAAAGCCCATCTTTTCGAAATAAAACCGTTGTTTGACCTATGTCAGAGGCAGGAACTCGGATCTTCCGATGAGGAAAAAGAAAATCCGAAAACTCTAAGGCGTGGGTGCGCTTTGCTAAGTATTATTATTATTGTTGTTATTATTATTATTATTGGTGCTGGTTCTCGTCGTTTTCCTCTTGCGATATGATGCTTGATCTATTGGACCGTACGTCGAGATCCATGGCAAAAGGTTTCGTCGAGTTGCCGAGGAGCGCCTGTGTACTTTGGCCGTCATCAATGCTCAGCGAACACTCCAGCGAACTATCACTGAAAGTACAGAAACAGATTTCTACTCGTCACTAGCGCCTTTGCGAATCGCCCCGGGCAAGATATATAGTTGGTTAACTTTGACAATCGGTAGCCAAACGATTTACCTGACAATGCTGGCGCGGTCGACGGAGTTGCCGCCAGCGGTCGGCGCTGTGCAGTTTTCACCATTGCACGGCCGTTCACCGTTACTGCTACAAGAGGAAGTTCTGGTACTAATGCTGGTAGCGGTTGCGGTAGTTGCCGCCGCTGCCGCCTCTCGCATAGACGCCCGCCTGGATTCCTCGTGGCATTCACACTTGCACTCCTCCGGTTGCACATAACTATAACCGCCGGCAATCGTCTTTGCGATTTCGTCTTCCGGTCGTGGTATCGTTTGTATTCGCTTCGGCGCCTTTCGTTTCTCTGGAATCTCCTCAAAATTTATCCAGTTGCTCGGCCGCGTTGTTGCTGCTGTTGCCGCTACTGCTGCTGTTGTTGCAGCTGCTGGTGCTCTCGGTGGCAGTGGAGGTGGACTAGGTGATTTTCCGTGACTGATAATGCTCTTGCGACCGCCGTCTGGTGGCACTCTGCCCGCAAACTCCGTAAAAGTGTTCGTCGTACTGGCATATTGCCGGCGCGGACTCTTCAACTTAAAACTGTCTTCCCGTGGCAGAGATATCTTCATCCGCTCTACGCGCCGCTCGTCTAGCGACGTCTGCATCACGAACTCGTCGAGTAGAGTCGGATTTATCGGTGTTGTCGAACGCGGTCTTTCGATCGGAATTGTCCTAACACAAGAATAAAATTGATGAATTTTATATTGTGTATGTATGTATGTATGTAATGTATGTAATGTATGTATGTATGTATGTAATGTATGTATGTATATATATGTATATATGTACATATGTATGTATGTATACAAGATGTCTGATAATAATCGCTCCATCCGTAATGTGCAGGTAGAGCAAGTTAAACCGAGTAGAAAAGTCCTCTATCGTTTTGCGATTTTTGCAATAATTATTGAGAAATCAATTAAAAAGATCGGCCAATGCGCACGAATATTAGCGTGTTGCGAGAAAGGTCTACGCGGCATCGCGATTGGATCGCGCTACGAATAATATTTCCTATTTTTTACACGAGAATTCAGTGTTCCGCAACACTCGTATGTAAACATTTATCCGCTCCTCTCACCCCTCCTTCGCTTCGTGGCGCGACCCAATCGCAATGCCGCGTGGACCGTCCTTTCTTGCAGCGCGTTAATATTCACGCGCATTGACCAATCTTTTTTAATTAATTTCTCAATAATTATTGCAAAAATCGCAAAACGGTAGAGGACTTTTCTACTCGGTTTAACCCGTTCTACCTGCACATTACGGGTGGGATGATTATTATCAGACATCCTGTATATATGTATGTATGTACATGTGTATGTATATATATATATATGTATGTGTATAATAAACTAACAATTTAGAGAGAGGGGTTGGGGGGGGAAGGGGAAGACGCAAATTATATTTGCACTTTATGTATAATTTAAAATCACTACTACAATTTGACATCATTGTTTGTACATACAGATTTAAAATTTTTCATCTAAAATAATTACCTTACTTCCTGTTCTCCAACGGTAGGGTTGTCGGTATATATGGAAAATCTTCCTCAAAACTTTCCTCGTAAAAGAGACCCTTCCGTTCGTCCGGTAGTTCCTCCGCCATCTTTTCGACCTTATTGCGGACGAATTCAATCTCCGAATCTCTCTCGGATTCTGAACTGTTGTGATCCAGATCGGATATCATGCTGGGCGTTTTTACTAAACCGTCCTTGTTGCTGACTTTATCGTCAAGGAGATCGGATCTCTTGATATCTTGCGTGGCTCGTGTAGATTCCCTAGAACTTACTTTTTTTTGTTGCGTCGATGCATCGTTGTCTATCCTTTCAGGTGGTGTGGGTTGCTGCTGACTCTCTCTACTTTTCCTCTTTGGCTTCGTTACATCAGGCTTTTTAACAATAGATTCTTTCGACAAGCCGCTGGACAATATCCGCGAGTCCACCGATTTAAACTCCGATTTTATCTCTGTTTTAATCGATGATTTTACCAATGGCGATGTTTCAATTATTTTGTTAGCCTGCGCACTAATTTTCGAATCTCTTTTCGATATTTGCGAATTTATCGGCACGCTCTGCGGAAGTTGGTTATCCCTGAACGAGCTCCTGGACGTAGCCTGCGTTGTCACCATCGCCATCGTCTTTGTCTCAATCTGCGCCTCAGTCCTAACTTTAGCGATCGACGACGGCGCTGGATGATGTTCAATCGACACCTCCGTGATTATGCTACTCGTACGCGGTTCCTCGGATTCGTACTCATCCAGCAACTTGGTCGGTGTTTCCAATGGTATCGAGACACTCTCCGACGGCAAGGCCTCCTCATAATTCCTATCGTCAGCGTGCAGGCTGATGAAGATTGAATCATCCTGGTGGTTTCTTTCCTTCTCCATATTGAACGTGAATTCCACGCGGCCGATGCTCTCTAGGGACGGATGTTCGATTCCGCTATGAGCGTCAAGATCACACGAAGCCGCGATCGCTTCATCATAACTCTTTTTTCTCTCTCGTTTCTTAAATAGACTCAACGTAGACGAAAACATCCCTTTATTCTTCGAATCCTTTTTCAAGTTCGAACCCTTGTCGACGGAGACCCTCTCGCGCGACTTTGAACGGCTTCTTAGACTCTCCGTGGTATCTTTCAGTTTCGATGTCAGACTCCGTCGTGGTTTCGTACTGGGCGACGGCGATTCCGGGCTCAATACACAACCGTCGGTTTTAGCCTGTTTATCGCAAATGTAATGATTGGTATCAATATATGACTCGGAAATATTAATTATTAGATTAATGCAAAATTTAGATTCATCACTTTTCTATCGGAAATGTTTGTTTAGAATATGGGCTCCGAAATTTCCATTCATAAAAAAGGCGTATCATAAGACATTCTAATAAATCATGTAGTCCATTAAAAAAAATATAATATTAAGAAATAAATGACGCACGCGTAGCACGCGCCTTAAAATATATTCTAACTTTTTTAAATTTCTTTCTAGATTAAATTTCTCACGAAATATATTAAAGCCAATGGTGATTATATTGCGTTTATCAGAAATATTTTTATATAAACTATGTAATATATATATATATATAGTGTATGTATATATGTATATATTATGTATATATGTATGTGTGTGTGCGTGTGTGTGTGCGTGTGTGTGTGCGCGCGCGCGTGCGTGTGTTTCGTTTCCAAACTTTTTACCGATAAATATGACAAATTTCTTTTGCGTCAAAATAATAAACACGATAATATATTTTACTGCGACGTATGTATACCTTGAACAACGAAGCAAAGCTGCTCTTCCTGGATACAGATGACGGACTAGGCGTTCGCGAGCCTTCGAGATCACGCACTTTCTGATGTCTCGGTAACTTGGGACTTCCGCTAAAGCTACTTGTCGTAGGCGTCGTCTGCACAATTTCCTTAAAGTTCTGCGCCTTTTTTCTCTTATCGTTGAAATCGAGAGTCGCGGGTTTCTGAACTTCTTGAACTTGAGTCTTTGTCGATTGCTGTTGCTGCTGTTGCGGTATCGTCGTCAACCCTTGTTGTTCGCCTGATTTTTTGATGATTGGTACCTATTTCACAGTAAGATAAAAAATATATTACAATTGTTCGTTCGTCACATATTGTAGAAGAGTAAATATTTCTTTTTTTTTCTCACACAGAAAAGTGGGATATACTTTAATAACATCAAACTTAATATTTACAAGATTTTTACATTAGAGGAGAAAATTTAAACAATATAGAAAAAAAGGGAAAATTTCTTTTTAAAAAACTTTCACTATCGTATATGTCCATCTGTGTGTGTGTGTGTGTGTGTGTGTGTGTGTGTGTGTGTTTTTTATATTCTCTAATAAAATTAATAAAATTCGCGTTAAAAAATTCGTTCCGATATTTCTTGATAGACAACCAAGCAACCCAGAAAATGAAAACTTTGCGGACAATCAAACCAACCTCTATATTGGCTTTCTCCAGAAATCTCTTCGTGATTTCCACTTCTCGCTTGAAGATCTCTTTCCGTTCCTCGCGACCGCGTCTTCTGGGTTTGTCCAATGGATCTGGCTTCAAATTGCCTCCAACCATCGACACTTTGATGCTCTCGGGAATCAGCGCCTTCGTAGTATCAGCCTCCCGCTTCAAAAGTATCTTTTCAAGATCATCGGTCTCCGGTTTCGACGGCTCTATTAGGTTGTCGGCTAGCGTCGGTTTGCTTCCGCAGAACGATGTCTCCAACAGACACTTGTGCGGACTGGGAGATCTGAAGAAATATATATAATGCGAATATGAGCGTACAAATAACACATTGTAAAATTTTTCCTTAAACAAAGGTAATCTATATCTTCTTGGTTAATATCGAGAATTTTCAAAGGGAATAGTTAGGAAATTAAACTTCAACTGAATGACAATTAAATATGTAACCATTTTATTTTTCAATCGATCTATGACATACTTGTGATCAGTGCAATAAAAAACTTACTTCGATGTTCAATCACAAGGCCATAGAGAAGGAAGATGATAATTCATAAAACAGTCCCCTGATTTAGGCTATCAGGAAAGGGCTTGATAACTCGATTTGAACTTTTTCGCGGAACGAAATCTTGTTAGCAGTTTGTTCAATAACATGTATATTTTTTTCTCTAGTATTATATTTCTCACGTGTTCCTCACCTAGACGAAGTTGCCGAAACAACCGAGAGCTTCCCGGAGACGCCAGATCCTTGGCTACCGACCGAAGACAATCTGGACGTTCTGCCACTGATGTTGAGCAGACATATCTCCGAACAATTGCTGTCCTTGCGTTCACGGTCCAGTTGCTTGCTACTGTAATCCGACTGAGATCCATCTGCCTCCTTCCGCTTTCGTCTCTTAGACTCCCTTCTGAGATCCTGCTCGTGGACGGGATCTTGTAAATCCAGCTCTTCCGTGGAGGATCTGAGATCTTGGGCATCCTCTTTGTAGCCCAAAGTCAGTTTGCAGCCGGGCGGAGGATCCGCACCTGTAAATCTTCATCTTTAGGCTTTTCTCTTCGTAACAACATATCCTCTAAATCTCTCTTAAAATATCTACTAATCTAGACTAAACCAGACGATATTAACATATCAAAAGTTATTTCTCTTTTTGCATTATTGGTTCTTCTAATTGTCTACATTCGATTCCATCTCTAACATTCGGACAGCAAACTATGTCGCATTTAAGTCTCGTGCTTTCTACAAGATGTATAAGATGTCATCGAACTATTCGGAACACATTTTCCGCTCATGCTTGTCATACTTTGATTGCATACTTCGAGTAATGCATTCTATGCTATTGACAGCAACAATTGAAAAAATCTTTAGAGAGCATTAAAGAGAATCGTTGTCAAAATTAACATTTGATCTAACAATAAGATTAACCGCTATATATTACACGTATTATATTCACAGGCTCCATCTATATATTCTATTTGTCAGTTGCGCTAGATAAAGCTTAATATGGAATTAATAATTGTGATAGAGAACCGTCGAAAAAATCTATTCCATCAGAGAAACTCAGTTTTTGAAAGAAAAGGGGTGTACGGGTGGTCTAGGACACTCTGTGTATATATATATATATAATCTTTTTTGTGTGGGAAAAAGAAAGTAAAATTTTATTTCTGGAATTTTTATGTAGTCTCAATAGCCAAAGTCACATATTATACATATAATTATACCACGAGAGCTAAAGAAAAAAATTAATGACACGTTGAGAAATTTATCAATGAAATCATCAATTGGTCGGTCATTTCAGTCAAGATTTCACGAATAATAGTACGTAGAGATGTAGGAATGATATACATAATAATTAAGAAACTTGTATCGTTTAAGAGCAAGTAAACGCGCGCAAATAAAGAAAAGAATCGATGTAATTTTAGATTTAGAACATATGTATATTAATTTATGCGTCACTCGCAGTACCCGTTAAGTAATCGAGATGAACGAGGGTAGATCCTCTTAGATCTGTCTAATTCCCCGCATATCGACAATGTTTTGTACATGTTTTGTATTAACTTTCTCGCTCTCGAATTTACATGTTTGTTAAAAATGCATTTACGTACGTATATATCAAATTTTCGTATGGTATGAGTTTCTCTATTTTGTGTGCGTATATACTTTATCATATGTATATCTCACAAATATATGGCCTACAAAAGTAATATCTATAGTTAAGAGGATGAAATGGAATATGAGAGTTACTTTCTGAAATACTCGGTAATTTGATAACCTGATTATCTGCAGAATATTTTCGGCTAACGTATACCTTTAGACGATCTTAAAATCACCATTTCTCGACTCGATCATGTATCAAGCCATTAACTTACGTATATCCGCCATTATTAACTATATATCCGCCTTTTTCAGATAGTTCATTATTAATTCCGAGATCCATCTCACTATCGTATTTTCCGAATATTTGCATTCAAAATACCTATCATTATTCTCTTTTAGTAACCCCTGTAATCCTATTAATTTCAATGTCATGTGCTTAAACTTTTTGCGCCATTTTTACAGTTGTATTATATGTATATTATAGCCAGAGAGACGATACAAAAGTTCAAAATACAATATTCATGATAATAAAATGTCTAATGAAAAAAGAGGAAAAAATACTTGTCAAATATTTTTCGATATTATAATTCGGGATATATGTATGTCGACTCGACTTAATCATAAACGATTAAAAAATCGACACATTTAATATATTTACTTATGAAATTACTTTCGCTCAAAGTTATTTGAATATTGCGATAGGAAAATTTGACAATACAAACTTTATAAAGGCGAGAAAAGGATAATTTGCAAAAAATTAATCACCTGCGAGAAGCTCCCGCTCGGGCGACGAGTCTCTGGAATTACTGTCCTCGTGGTGCGAGGAGCTGCTCGCCCTGCTGATATCAATTCGCGGCGTGCTGGGCGTCTTGAGCGAACTGCCAGGCGTTGCCGGCGTAGTAATCTCGACGATGCCCGGCATTCGCCCCGCCGCCGCCGTCGCCGGCGCCGCCGCCGCCGCCGCCGTCACCGCCGTCGATTCCCCCTGCATTCAAATTCGTATCCTGGTTTGTCGTGGATCGTAGCACAATCACACGGGGTTGGTTGATTGGTCGATGGTATGGTTGGTTGTTTGATGGGCTCAGATCGCGGGCCAGCTTCTCGCAGGGACGATCGAGGAGGTCGATCTCGAGATCGCGTACGTACATCAAGATCCGAGTCGAACAGTGCGAGGGAGAAAAAGAGAGAGAGTGAGCTGGGATAAATGACTCAGAGGGAACTCGGAGTAGGACTCACGTTTTCCACCTCGTCCGACAGGTCTTCGAAGGATGCTATCGGCGCTGGTCCAAGCTTCTTTTGATGAGCGCTTGGCAATCCTGACGTCATTTTCGAGTGCTCAGACTACGATGATTCTGGAAGAATGTGAAAAATCGAGTGATCCTTTCAATTTCTGCCTATAGCTTTATCGCTTTCGTGTAGAACTTTTAACGAAGCTTTCAACAAAAGCACAATTCACTTAAATATGATAGCGCGCAAAAAAAAGTATACGTTGTCGGTTCGGTTATTATGCTCTCATATTTTCTTGCCGTTGTTGCGATACTTTTAGAATATGTATTATGTAATAATGTGCCAACAGGTGTACGTCGCGCTACGTCTGGTGCCGCAATTTCTAGCTTGATAAAGCTCAAGAAATTGCTTTTAACAATAATGCTTATAATAAACAATAAAAAAAAATCATATGCTGCCACTTTTAGCTGTAAATTGAAATTTGCGACATATACGCGCGCGTTATGTATGTGCAGCACACTTACTCCTCTTTTTCGTGCTTCATATAATTTTCAAATATCTATCTCGCTCTCTTTGCATAATTTATTAGTCATTTCATATTGAAAACTCTTTATGATTAAAAGAGAAAATGAAGAAGAACATTCTTTCTTTCATTTCGAGTCAATTACGGGAAATTCATATTTATGTACCATGGGACTTACTAGTCGCGCTAAATTGTATGTACATCGGCAAAAAGCAAACAGACTCTTGTTAAATGTAAATTAATAAAAATCGTCGCTGCAACTTTGTCAATGATTTGACAAATAATCCGTGTGCGTGTCGGTTGTTGCATATTAGCTTGCTAGCGCTAGAATGTTAAGCGAAGGACGATTTCATTAGAGACAATACTATTGACGATGTCGCACTCTCTAGCGAAATAGGTATTCGTCACGCTCATGGCAATTGTTTAAAAGTCGACCCAAGCTCAGGTTATTCAACGAGTCAAAGTTGCACAAGAAGCAAGGCACAGAGCACAGAAAATGCATCTACAAAATAAACAAGTATATGATAGATATTAAAAATAACCCGCAATCTCAAAAAGTAATGACAATCCCGTTTCAAGCGCAATTTACTCCATGTCATTTCCTTGCGAGGAAATAATTGCGTTTCTCATATGTCAAACATGTAATTACTCTTAAGAGTAATTATATGTTTGATATGTGAGAATCTATCCAATCTCAATCTATCCATTTATGGAACGTGTAATGTCGCACTCGATGGCGAGAAGAATTAAATTAATGTATAAACTAGCGAAATAAAATTTGCGTCGTTATATAACAAGTTTTTTTCAAAGATCTTGGAAAAAGTAGTAGACAAAAATATTCGATATAGAAAATATTCACAACAATTATAATATTATAATATTATTATATTATAAATTATAATATAGATTTCGCTTCAATCAAATCGAGGGTACTTACTTGTTAACGCATTTCTAAATAACGTTTGAATAACGATTCATCTAACTCAAAGTTTGCGCTTAAGTTTTAATTAGAAGGAATATAGAGGAATGTATATTACGTGTGAATGATAATAGAAACACGGCGATTGCCTTAAGTTCATTTCTTCTATAAACATATAAAGAATGGTTTCTTTGTACGAAAAATTGAAAGCAACAATGCGATTATTCCAGTTTCAATCCGTTGTTAAATATATCTATCGCGCTCTATGCTACACGTTATGCCTCATCATACTGATGATTGATTATACGAGGCATACTTGAACGTTCATCGATATTTTTCTAACTAGAGGAAGAAAGAAATACATAAAACGTAAACTGTACAACCACATATCGCGCATCGCCGTACAAGTCAGTTTTTTCATGTACATACCTACTTGTTTTCCGCTAATCTCAATGTGCATAGTGTATATATATGTATATACATATATTAGCATAGCAGAAAAATATTCCTTTTTACCGTGTCCTTTCCACTGCATGATTTTTATATTTAAAAATGATTATTCACTCGTCTCTCTTTCTTCGTTCTTTCTTTTCTTTTGCGTACCAACGATATCAGAGAATCGAGTCATCAAAGAATACTTTGATTTTTTTCTGCAAGCATTATCACTCACTCGAGATCTATCCCTCACCTCTTGAGAAAGCTCATAATAAGTTGAAATACGCGTAGATACCGTCAAACATCGCATTAAACACCAGCATCAACATCAGCATCAGCATCAACATCAGCATCAGCATCAGCATCAGCATCAGCATCAGCATCAGCATCAGCATCAGCATCAGCATTAGCATCCGCATCAACACCAGCACCAGCATCAGTATCAGCACCTCTACTTTCTATTTCCGCACTCCCTTCGACGACTTGTCGGTGAACTCGTTGACGCGCCCGTCGAAACCACCGTCGAGATCCAATCATCGGCATCGCCGTCATTCGGTCGTTCTCGCCTCACCTTTGTAACGCGCGTACACCAAAGAGAAGTTTGCTCTCCGTTTACGTTTCCAGAGATGGCGAGTGGCGACGTCGAAGCAATGAAAAAGCGAGACACTTACCTCCCCCGCTGCTCGCGCGATTATCCTCCTCGCGATATACTACCCTATACTATCACCCCCCACGTCCTAGTTTCCTCCCCTTGGCGAGAGCGCGCTCGTGCTTCTTCTCGACAAGCACAGGTATACAGATGTATGTATATATGTACATATAATGTACCCCGGTCGCAACTCCCGATCCAACCGGAAACGACAAGTACTTACCCCAGTCTCGTGTCCTCCATTGCTACATCTATCGGGCGGCCGATCGATCCCCTTTTCCAGCTACTCCATTTCTGTATTCTCCCCTCGTGCGTCTTGCGTGCAACGTGTAAGGCCTGATTCTCTCCGCTTTTCTTTTCCTCTTTTCTTCTATCGCTTTCTTGCCTCGTTCACTGTTGCGCTGTTTTTTTTTTCTTTTTTCTTTCCTCTCTCTCTTTTTCTCCCGCTCGCCTTCTTCTCCTCGTTCTCGCACACTTGCGGCCTGGGCCTAAACGGATCTTCTCTAGCGTAACATCTTTGCCCCTTGACAGTTTACATCTTGACTAGCGGTCCGCGCCAGTTCCAGCTGTCTTCCTGCTTCACAGGAGACGCGCTCTCTGGCCCTCCGAACGGCAAGCGGCCACAAGCGGCACACACCACGACGACTTGCGTCCTATGGTCCTACAGCCCTACCGTCCTACCACCGTCCTACTCAATCACCTACCCCTGCCCCTGCCACTGTCCTATAATCATACAATTCTATCCTATTCCCTATTCGTACTCGCGCGGTCGCGCGACAAGTTGCGCACGCGCACACTCCATAGCTCCATCTTGCGGTTATCTCAGGAGTGTGCTGACGAACTCGCGCAATTTCGCGGCGTTCGTCGCAACGAGTTTTATTCGTTTTATTTCAACTTTTTAGCTAAATATATTTAACAGAGTTAATTATATAATATTGCATATATAATTATATTTCTCTCTCTCGATAGAGGTCCATAGATAATTGCAATGAAGAGTGCTGACATTATCACATTTTAACTTTTAACCGTATTGAAAATCAAATGAACTTATCCGATCATTTTGTTTTATTACCGAAAGTGTACAAATCTTTTATACATCTATAGCAAGAGAATAACAAATATGAAAATTTTATTTTACCAAATCACTATTTTATTATCGACAATGTAAAAGATTATATACCTACATACAATAAAGTATAGCGAGTTTTTTCCAGTCACGCTATTCTCACGAGACATGAGACTAGCCGACTTTGGCCGTGTTTCAAAATTCACTGCAAGTAATGAAAATCTATAATACGTTACGTGAACTATAGATTTCCAATACTAGCAGTGAATTTTGGAACACAGCCTTTAATATATGTTGTCAGTGGAATCGATATGATTAAAAAATGTTCTTCTCTTATATATATATGTATATAAAATTTTGAGTGCTATTGTGCGTACTCTTTTTTTTTAATTGGAAATATCGTCTATTCAATATATTCGATATAATTTTGCAACTCTAAAAATTATATATATATATATATATACATACATAACTATATTATCAAATTCTCTTCTATCCAATCTAACCTAACCCTAACCCTAACCTTCATCCGCATTATATGGTTTGTTATAGTACGTTGTAATCGTACGTACGTACGTACATACGTACATACGTATCATATACATACATACATACATACATGCATATACGTACTACATTCTACATCGCTATTTCACTTTACTTGTATGGTTACTCGTAATTGCTATCGTCGTGTCGTCTGCTACGATTTGCCACGAAGGCAACAATCCGAATTTCGTCTGGTCTCATCGGGTGAGCCAGAAGACCAGAGCTAAGATCGGGACCGCAGTCGAAGCCAAAAGTCGAGGGCCGAGGATATTGCGAGATACGATACGGTTGAACGCATGTAATATAAAACGTTTATTCGTTCGTTCTAGAGCTGTGAGATTCGAGTAATTATCAAAAGATCGTCTCGGCCGTGCAGAAAATACGCAAACCATAATAATGCCGTATACATATATTTATTGTGATTCGTGATATACATATGCGACTCGCGAAACACTCGGCAAAATGCAGTGGCCCTCCCTCAGCGTTATCCTTTCCCAGATATTTTTGGCATATATCGTGTATTCGATATATACCCTGTCGCTGCTGTTCGTGTCACCGGCCTGCGAAGATGGTAAACCGTGTCTCAAGTCGTACCTAAGTGAACGGCCGCAATTGAATCTACACGTCTACAGCTCCGTCAAGAAAAACCCCACGAGTAGAGATATCGATCTCGTGTACTCGTCGCAAAATTTCAATTACAATCGAGCGCAAACTATGTACGTATTCTCACGATTATTTTTTAAACATGTAATCGCTCTTTAACCGTCATCCTTACAAACATATATTAACTAATAATAATTAAGTTTTGACTCTTGACATTTTTTATCTCTTCTCTGTAGAAACAGAATCTAAAATTTAAGTACATAAATCCAAGTTGAGTTTAGATATTGTTTATAGGAATAATAGTCTTCGATCCTGTTTACATCAAAGTTTAATACAATGTACATTTCTTTTCTTTTTATTTTTGCAGTCCAATGATATTAAATATTCCACGCGAAACGCGGCGAAATGGAACATTGTTTTTACATATACTATTAGTTCCTACTTCCGCAAAACAGAGCAGATCGTTCATCGAATTGCAAAAAGTAATTACAGTACGATAAAGTAAAATATATGGATGTTTTTTTATCCAGAACTTTCTGAAATTCTATGGTATCCAATTTTAATGGCATTTTACAGGATATATTTACTTCTTATACTACAATTAAAATGACACAATACATGGTACCTGAAGCAGAAGCATTTAGGCTGTTGGGCAAGAGAGATTCCAGTGTCAAGAAGGCCAATGAGATTGCCGTACACCTAGTCTCGCACATCAAAAGTCGTGTGACTTTTACAATAATGACAGACAATATTATGCTCCCTGTATATAGCATGCCTGCCGAACTCATGAATCATATAAAGTATACAAATTTTATTATTAAATGACATTAGAATATATATATTTTGCATATACAATGGATATTACGAATACATTATTCTCTGTTCGCTTATTGCAGAATAATTGCCAAACAGACATTCCTGCCCATCGTCAACTACGATTTCTTACAAACGCGACACCGGGATCTTCAACGGATTACTTTGCAGAATAATACCATGAACGTCACGATAGAGTATTCGCCTGTATCTTTAGGAAAATTACGATTGGTGCTACATGTGCAGGCGACCGTGGAGAACCTCAAGAATCTCGGTTTCTCCGACAAGGACATTGATGAAGTAAAGGGCATCTTTGCAGATACCAACATTTACTTATTAAGTGGTACTTTCTTCATCGCGGCTATACATGTGAGTGTATAATAAAGAATGTACTATTCTCGCGCCACGAAAGAAGCGACTCCGATTGTCTATCGTGTTATAGTTGCTGTTTGATTTTCTTGCAATTAAAAACGATGTCAGTTTTTGGCGAAAGAAGAGTAATCTCATAGGCCTTAGCAAATGGACCGTAATGTGGCGTGCATTTAGCCAGACTGTCATTTTCCTTTATCTTTGCGATGAGGGTTCTTCTTTACTCGTTCTTATTCCGACTGGTATCGGCACTGTTATCGAGGTGCGTACATATATAATAAATGCACTATACAACATAAATATTGATATATATAGTATATTATCAACTCT